>NC_071283.1:7100598-7163098 GCF_023375685.1 Ictalurus furcatus
CGCTGATTATGATGGCCATCCGCCAGAGTCCCGAGAAGCGGCTCACCCTGAACGGCATCTACGAGTTCATCATGCAAAACTTCCCTTATTACCGGGAGCACAAGCAAGGATGGCAGAATTCCATCCGCCACAATCTGAGCCTAAACAAATGCTTCGTTAAAGTCCCGAGGCATTACGATGACCCGGGAAAAGGGAACTACTGGATGCTGGACCCTTCGAGTGACGAGGTGTTTATAGGAGGGACGACGGGAAAACTGCGCCGGCGCTCCGCTACTTCACGAGGAAAACTGGCCATGAAGCGCGGGCTGCGATTCGCACCGCTCGGGTTTGGAATAAACGACAGGTCGAGTAATCCTCTGTACTGGCAAATCTCCCCCTTTTTATCCCTGCACCCTCCTTCTTACAATTCCTCAGCATCCGGATTTCTAAATCAGGGCCACGGTTATGGCTCACTCATCCCCGGAGTGGATCAGCTGGGCAGCGGTGATCTCGGGCGGCCCATCTTCAGCTCTTCCGGAGGTCCTCTCGGTTTTACGAACACTTACGGGATGAGCTCGTCTCCGGTCGGGTTGATACAGAGTCAGCCCGGTTATTTGGGAAGCCCGCAGCAGCAACAGCACGCGCCCCCGCAGCAAAGCGCGTCACCGTTCGGCGTTTCCGTTACTTCGGCGCGAGCGCTGCTCTCCGACACGCTCAGGGCCACGTTACCGTCTTTCTCCCCCGTGGGATCAGGCGACTTCCACGGAGTTTTTTCTCAGCACAAAAGAGTCCTTCCTAATACATATTTAAACTGAACCCAGGCTTCTAAACATGTTAACATGCTCAAGCGCAAATTTTGCAGGAATTCTAACGAAACAGCGCACAGGACGCTGCTGTGATTCTGTTCCTGGAGTTTTCCCTCACCAAAAAATGTCATTAATTGTTTCTGAAACTGAACTTCAGCTCTACAAAAGGCCAACCCGATCTCAAGTAAAATTTGTAGGAATTCTAATGAAATCTTACAAATGAGAAGCTGAAAAGTCACGACCCGCAGTTTAACCTTTTAATCACAGACTGTTTCCGGTGTTCGGCTTCTGAAGGGACATTTATACCTTTGTGCCAAGACTATATCTAGATTTGCCAAAGGTAAATGCTATAGCGCATGTTATTTATATTATGTTCAAATAATTCCACTTTTAAGCGGTTCGACTGAAGTCTTATATTTATGTAAAATTGTATTTAATTTTCAGTGATTAGCATCATTGTATTAACCCGGTATTATGAAGCATCCTATAAAAAAAAAAAAGTTAATTATTCATGTAAATATGTCTTGTGGAGTTAGTCGTATTTTTTTAAACAACCGCCCCCCCCCCCCCCAAACAACCAGAAACATTGTGAGAGTGTATAATAATTAATTAAGAATTATAATAATTAAGATTTCCTCGGGTCTCCGTGTGTCCTTAGTGTATAGCTAGACCTATATATAGGGTAATATTTTATTATAATGTTTTAGAAAAAAGACAAACCCCCTATTTGTTTGCAGGATTATTCGTAATTTTTAAACAGAATTAGACATTTGTTTATATTTTAGGTATCATATTATCAATGTCAGCTTAAGGCCTAAATTTAAAGGCCTAAATTAACCATGTTTTTCATGTTAAACCCCCACAAATGAGCCAAGAGAAACACATTGGCTAGGTATAAACATACACGGGAAAGCCACTAACTTATCAGTTGGATTTAATTGAACACTGGTGTTAATACTATGCTACTGTAGGTTAGTAAACAATAATAGTCTAAAACTAGAACCTCCCTTTTTTTTGGTAAGGAACAGTGTATACACTTCAATACTGTTCCAGTTTAATTCAACTCAATTCAATTTTATTTGTATAGAACTTTTTACAATGCATTGTCTCAAAGCAGCTTTACAGAAATATATATACACAGTATATTTTAAATGTGCAAATTTATTCCAATTGAGCGAGCCGGTGGTGACAGTGGCAAGGAAAAACTCCCTAAGATGTTAAGAGGAAGAAACCTTGAGAGGAACCAGACTCAGAAGGGAACCCATCATCATCTGGGTAACAACAGATAGTGTAAAAGTAAAGGAAAGTTCATTATGGTTTAATATGAAGTCTGTTTGGCAATTCACTGAGCACTTTATTAGAAACACTATAATAATACTGGGTAGGGCCTCCCTTTGCTCTCAAAACAGCCTCAATTCCTCATAGCATGGATTTCACAAGATGTTGGAAACATTCCTTTGAGATTCAGGTTCATGTTGACATGATTGCATCACACAATACCTGCATATTTTTCAGGTGCACGTTCATGTTGCGAATCTCCCGTTCTACCTCATCCCAAAGGTGTTCTGTTGGATTCAGATCCGACTGAAGGCTGCTTAAGAACAGTGAACTCATTGTAATGTTTATGAAACCAGTGTTGGATGACATTTGCTTTGTGACATGCTGCATTATCATACTGGAAGTAACCATTAGATGGGTGAATTGTTGCCATAAAGAGATGCACATGGTCAGCAACAATACTCAAACAGGCTGTGGCATTCAAGCAATTATTGATTGGTATTAACGGACCCAGAGTGTGCCAAGAAAACTTCCCCCACACCATTACACCACCTCCACCAGCCTGGAATGTTGACACAAGGCAGGTTGGATCCATGGATGCATGCTGTTGGTGCTAAATTCTGACCCATAATGTCTGTGTGCCTCAGCAAAAATTGAGATTCATCAAACCAGGCTATGTCTTTCCAGTCTTCAGCTGTCCAGTTTTGGTGAGCCTGTACACACTGCAGCCTCAGCTTTCTGTTCTTAACTAACAGAAGTGGAACCCAACATTGTCTTCTGCTGTTGTACTGTAGCCTCAAGGTTAGATGTTTTGTGCAGTCTGAGATGCTTTTCTGCTCACCACAAATGTATCTACAGAAAGATTATCTAAATTACTGTAGTTTTTCTGCCAGATTGAACCAGTCTGGCCATTCTCCAGTGACCTCTTTCATCAACAAGGTGTTTCCCTCTGCAGACCTGCCACTTACTGGATGTTTTCCTTTATTGCACCATTCTGAATAAACTCTAGAGACTTTTGTATGTGAAAAGCCAGGGGATTAGCAAAGAAATACTCAAACCCCTCTGTCTGGCACCAACAATTATGCCATGGCCAAAATCACTTAGATCACATTTTCCCCATTTTGATGGTTTTTGTGAACATTACCCAAAGCCTATGATCTGTATCTGCATGATTTTATACACTGCTGCCACACGATTGGCTGATTAGATAATTGCATAAATGAGTAGGTGTACAGGTGTTCCTAATAAAGTGTTCGGTGAGTGTATAACATTTTATTATAATGTCTCAGAAAAAGGAGAAAACCCCTATTTATTTTAAAACAGTATTAGACACTTGTTTCTATTTTATCTCTCATATTAGCATGTCAAATTGATATAAGCAAAATTAGGTATACAGCTTGTTTATTGAGTTAAAGGCCTAAATTCACCGATTTTTTTCACGTTAAAAACAATGAGCGAAGAGCTCCACTTTGGCCAGGTATAAACACACGGGAAAATCGCTAACTTCTCAGTTTGGTTTAAATGAACACCGGTGTTTATTCTAGGATACTGTAGTAACGGTAAAACAATAATAGTCTAAAACCAGACTCTTCCTTTTTTGGAAAGTTACACGTCAATAGGCCCACTGTTGCAGTTTAATTCTAGTTTCTTGGTCGAAATCTTTCTATGTTTATTATTTATATATAAATTTGGCCTGTGGAACGGGTTCTGTTTTTTTAGTGCTTTTACTTTTGAAAATCAATTGTTTGGTCAAATAATAAGGCACAATTGGGATATTTCTTCACAACCCCTGTTTTTTAAGCTACATGCTAGTTCATGTTCATCTTAAGGTGAACGGCGCGCGAGCAGAGAAGCTCTTACTATTATGAAAATTTTATACGAGTGATTTCATGTAGTCTACTTGTAATTTAATAAACCTATTTGTAAAAACAAAAACTATTATATCTATAGGCTACATATATAACCTACATATATATATATATATATATATATATATATATATATATATATATATATATATATATATATATGTAGTTTTTGTTTTATATAGTTATATATATGCTATATCAGCTATGAATTCTAAAAAACATTTTGTCGCTGAACTTCGTTTAGATCAATGGCAAGATTTTAACAATCAGTTTTAACATGGATTTACGTGTCCGTTTCTGTGATGAAAATACCCCCCCCCCCCAAAAAAAAAAAAAAAAAAAAAAATATATATATATATATATATATTTTTTTTTTTTTCTTTTTTTTTTTCTTCTTTGGGCATTTCTCTGTGTAAATGGGAAAGGGTTAGGTGTGTGTCTATGTGTCACCGAAGTTCCACTGGAACTGCTGCTATTATTACTCTTGACAACAACAACAACAGCAACAACGACAACAACAATAATACAGTCCAAATACAAATTAGTTCCAAATAAAATAAGATGGAACTATAGCAGTGGAACACAAATATTTTTAGGACACACACACACACACACACACACACACACTTTTCCATTAATGGCAATATATTTTAACCATTCAACCATCTTGCAGAAACACATTAAAGCAGTTTAGAATAAGTAGACTTGGCTGTGAATAACGCGGAATTTTTATTTTGCTTTGGCATTGTGAAATGTTTCATCAGCAGAGGGGGATGTGCAGTGGGACAGCAGCAGGGTTCTCGGGTCGATCCTGAGCTTGGTTTTATTATGTGCTGACTGAGTTTCTGCATCTTCTCCTCGCGTCCACGTAGGTTTCTTCCAACACGCTGGTAGGTGGACTGGATACTCTAAATTATCCCCAGGTGTGTGTGCGTGCATGCGCGCGTGCGTGCGTGTATGTGTGTGAGAGAGAGATCCTAAAAGTATTTCTTCGTGTGTGTGTGTGTGTGTGATCCTAAAAGTATTTCTGTGCTCCATGCTATTCTGTCATCATCTTCTTCTTCTTCTTCTTTTTCTTCTTCTTCTTCTTCTTCTTCTTCTTCTTCTTATTATATTCGCAGGTCATTTGTATTTGGACTATTATTATTATTATTATTATTATTATTATTATTATTATTATTATTATTATTATTATGTTCTCGTCTCACACCCATTGTTCCTGGAATAGGCTCCAGGTCCACCGAGTGAATGAAGGATTCATAAGCAGAATAATAATAATAATAATAATAATAAAACAGGAAAAAAACAACTGAATAAAGTCATAAAATAAAATTATATAAATTAAAGGTATTTTCACAAGTAAAAATGCAATAACACTAAGAAAAACAACTATGATTTAATACCCCAACCCTAAATAGGCTATATTATTATAGGTTTATTATTATTAGTAGTATAAATCTATTATTATTATTATTATTATTATTATTATTATTATTATTATTATTATTGTTGTTGTTGTTGTTGTTGTTGTTGTTGTTGTTATGATTGACAATATTATTATTAAAATAATTTTTCAGTAGTTCTTTAAAGGTTCACTGGATAATAACAGATAATTTACAGATTATTCCTGTAAAGTGTTCCCCCTGAAGCCCTTTGTGATAAGGCAACACTCTGTTATATGGTCCTAGGAGGTTTTCCAAAGAAGAAGAACACTTCCTGAGTGTGTAGGTTAAAAGCTAACAGAACTACCTACAAAGTGCGCATGCCCAGCAGCACGAGCAGCATTTCGTGCCAACGCTAATGTTCAGCGTAGATCGCTGGGATGACCTGTCACTTCTAATTATAGCCTGTTTAGTTCAAGGATTTTTTTTTTATGGCTAATCTAAATGCTTATTAAAATGCTAATGATGCTAACAGCAATCCCGCCTTCTGCTGGCCGTCAAATCTCAGAGTTGAGCTTTTCTTTTCATTTCACTGCTGAAGTTATATATCGATGCTTTGGTGTGACCTTTCCTGCACCGCTGTATTCACCTCTGTGCACAGCTGGACTCACAATTCACAGTTTTCACAATCAATTCATGTACACAAGCTGTATTCAGTTATGATAACACTAAAAGCTATTTTGAGTTAAAAAAAAATAGTTGCATTACAAATGTGATTAAAGATCATTTAAAAAAACATTTAGTCTAATTTAAATCAAATATTATGAAGGTGCTTATATTTTCTCGATTTTAGACCTGTTGTCAAAATACTAACTAACTTTTTTGAAAGTTAATTGTGTTAAAAGGGAAGAGATAAATACTGTATTCTCAAATAAACATCACACAAAGGGGAAATGTAGTTTATAATGAATTTATTGGGCTAGTGTATGGCTAATAGTGATGATCAAAAAATCACTGCTCAGGGACTGTGGAAGAAGAGATACTACACAATTCTGTCATATTTCCAACAAATTAAGTTGCAAGGAAATAGACAATTGCGAACACAATCTTTAACCTCAACTGATCTTACAAACTGAACTGCAGCAAGGAGTTTTGTAATTGTGTGGCTCATATAAAACATAGTGGAAAGAGGAAAAATGATTTGTGTTCGGTGCAAAACCTGTTTCAAATGTGATATGCTTTCATTTTATATGAATTTTGTATTTTTTAACGAAGTTGGTAAGACTGCATACTCACAATCAATATTTTCCTCCTTACTTTTACACTGGCCAGCCACTATGACCTGTTAAATAACAAAACTAATCATTTATCCCACATCTGTACATCTGTAACCTTTAACCATAATGTAACCATAGTTTTTTAATAGAAAATCTAAATCTAATCTAATGATTAATATAATAAAAATATTTAAAGAGAACGTTTGTTTTTCTATAATTAAAACCGGATTTAAATGAAATTTCTATTTGGGCAGATGGAAAAACTATGCTAAATTATTATTTTAAACACATCTGGATTGTGAAATGCACATAGTAAACGATTAACAGCGAAAAAAAAACATTATATGCTTATTTTATTTATATCAATCAGTTAGTAGATGATTGAGGCTTTAGGTAGGTAGGCTACCTTAAGTTATTTTTTTAATCTATTCCATGAAATGTTTATTAATTAATTTTTGAATATATTTTTCTATTTATAAAAATGAGACGCTGCTATGATTATTAACCTTGATTAATATTATTTAATTTATATGCTATAAAAATATATTGATATGATTCTTTGGAACCCATACGGAATACCGCGCTCCCTGTACTGATAAACAAATAACGTAATATAGTGTATAAAACTATAAATAATAAATACACTATAAATACACAAATATGGAATTACCCAACTTTCAATGTTTTCGGTGCATCTAGAATATTTTGATAGTTCAAAATAGATAGTTGAATGCTGAGAGCCGACCTGCGTAAGTCCGCCGTTTTATTTAATTAATTTATTTTTAATATGTAGGCAATGTCTTTACTCATTCATTTGCTCATCCATCTTCAGTAACCGCTTCCGCTGAAACCTGTTTTCAACATCCGAGCTGTTCGTTTGCGGGAATCCTGAAGCATGCATGTTTTTTTTTTTTTTTTTTTTTTTTTTTTTTTTACAAGCGTGGACTTGTTTTTCCTCAAACTGAATACATAGTTCAAACATTTACATTCTAGGTTTAAAAACAAAAGTATGTGAACCTCTGGGGTAACAGGCACATAAATTCGAGATAAATTGGAGTCAGGCCCTAAAAAAGGCACATAAAGTCTGGTTACTCACAGTGTCTGCTCTACTTGAGAAAGATGTGTTGATGTGAACCAACACATTTCAGAGGACAAGACCAAGCAGGAGTCATGGTTTTGGGCTGCTATGCTGACTCAGAGCCTGGACAGCTTGCAGTTATTGAGGGAACAATGAATTAAAAATTGTAGCAAGAAAGTTTACAGGAGAATGACACGGTAGTGCTTTGATGATGCATAAATACATTGAACCAAAACACACAAGTAAACCTACATTAAATTATTTTTTATAATGACCAAGTACGAGTCCAGACCTTACCCCATTTCAGATGCTACTGCATGACTTGAAAAAGGCTGTACATGCAAGAAATCCTAGTAAACAGTGAATTGAACTAAAATGTTATTGAACTGAAATAGCTTCGCTGTAATCATCTCAAATTCCTCCTCACTGTACAAATCTCATATGCAGCCACTTAGTGGAGGTTATTCTACCCGTTATTAAATAAAAGGATTTGAATCATTTTCTCAGCTGTGAATTATTAATTACTGAGTTCAATTAAGACTTGAAGAGTACAGCAGTTGAGGAAGAATGTGTTTGTCTATTATTATTATCACTTGGTCTTAAATGAAAATCAGACCACATAATTATTGTAGAATCCTAATTCTAAGAGGACACAAAAACTTTTTTTTGCAACTTTTTTTTCAGTCTGTAAAGAAATGGTTTGCAGAGTCTGGTGTGGAAGAACAAAAATCCTTTGCGGATAAGATTGGACAACCTTAGGGAAATAAGGAGAGGTCACCTGCTTTTCCTGGCTACATCACAAGAGATATACTGTCAGGAAGAGAAAGGCTATGAGCACAGTGCAGTGTGCCTGATTTGCCTGATCAGGTTACACGAAGGAATGTAATTATTTTAGCAGGAGTTGGTTTATTTTTCTGGTCTGGATGTTGATAAATTTGCACCACAGACTGAAAAGGTCAGTCCAGATGTTTCTATCCACAACCACAGATTCCTACTCCGCCTGGGAGATCCCCAGACATTCCCAAGCCAATTAATATAATCTCTTCAGCGAGTTCTTGATCTGCCCCAAGATGCCAGACACAGCTCTAATGGTAGCTGACCAGGATGCATCCTTGTAAGGTGCCCAAACCACCTCAGTTGGCTCCACTCAACTTGCAGGAGCAGCAACTGAACTCCAAAGCTGTACACACAGAGAGTAAACCCAACCACCCTAATACATGAACTCCTCCACTATAGCTAAGGATTCTGTTGACTGTGCTATTGTGGGCTAGGATCATTAGGACCTCTGAAGAGAAAAGAGACAGTTTAAAAAACAAACTTTATGACAACGTTGGTTGACATTCACTGTATATAGTGTGCTGCAATAAGTTAGATTTTTTCTGTGAGACTGATGAGATAAGTTATGATAAGATACGAAAACAAAAACATTTATTAATACCTCATGGGGAAATTAAAGTGTAACAGCAGCATGATAAGTGAAGAATATAATGTGTGAGAATGTAGAAATATAATTTTAACAGAGTGACAATATGAAAAGAATACAAAAAGAACATTAGCAGAGTGCAATAAAAATTATATCAGAAATGTTTAGATTTTGAAAAATAATTATTTTGTTTCATTCTATACACTGTCAGCAATGTGCTAATTGTATTGCCATTCGTGGCATATGACTCTGTGGCACTTTGCAGTTCTTACAGTGATAAGAAAATGATATAAAATGAATGATATGATACAATATAATTCTTGGAAGACTCAGCTTTATTAGATGAAGATCAGTTGATATGTGATAAAGGAAGGGAAATTTCACCTCAAAAGTTTTTTTTTGCATTAGCCTTTTCCTTATTATAAGCATTTTCAACTACATCATGCCAGAAATTTCACTTTCTGTATTTTATCATGTAATAGAGGCTTTTCTACTACGGCAGATAATTCAATTTTACTTTCTGTCAAGTCCCAAAAACTTTCTTCAGAGTGCCATCATGGACACTGTGGCTTTATGTCTTCAGTGTGCTTGATGACTTGTAAACTAATCAGGCTAAGGACACTTGCATTCGTGCAACTGTGACCCCTACTATTGGGCAGGTGAAGAGGTTAAACAAACTGAGTCAGTAATCCTGCCATTCTGACAGTGCATTCAGTGGTAAATCCACAATACTTTAAGTACTTCCTGGAAGTGAGGTCACATAAAAGTTCAAAGAAATTCAAATGAGCAAGTGCAATTTCAATGAATTCACAAGAATTTCATTAGAAGGCTTAAGTTATGCCCACTAAGCCTGCCCTACCCCCTGTGGAGGTATTTGTTCTGATTATATTAAATGAATGAATGTATGGATGGATACATGGCTAAAAGAACAAAGAAGCAAAACAAATAAATAATCATCTAATGTAGCAATAATGTGCTAATTAATGTAAAAAAAAAAAAAAACCCTCCTCTTTTTGTCTGTCTCTTGAACTGTTATCAATGTACTGAAGAACATTTAAGTCTTACCTCAGTCCATACCCACTGGATGTATCTCCGATGTGTTTCCATACAATTCTAATCTGTTTTGGCAGGTCCAGCTTTCAATTATCAGTTATTAGTGGGTGAATTTACATTTATGGCCTTTTTGTTTTGAGAGAGCTATTAAGTGGTTAATAATTAATGGAATATTTAATGCAAGCCTAATTTGTGAGCTACCTAGTTAGACCATTGCACAGCAGGAACTCCAATTCCCAGATTCCCCTGCAGACAACCATGCCCCCCTCAGCCAAACTTTCCTGATCAAACTTTCCCATGTATTAATTGAACTCTCCTTTTGCTCATTATCTCCTTAGTTTCTTGAATATAGGTCCCTTAGTTTGTAACTCACTTAATGATACACTTATACATAATATAATATAAGAGCAATATGAGGAAATCTGCTTCATACTCCACCACAGTAGGTGCATAGCTACTTAAAGGTTTTTACCAAACTGTCATGAAGAGGGGTGAATAGTGCAGCAGATGCCATTGCACAGCTCCAGGATCTCTGCTGGATCCTGAGCTCAGGATACATTACATTCTGTGCACAGTTTCTCCCTGTGGATGCATGGGTTTCCTTTGAGTTCTCTGGTTTCCTCTCATCTTCCAAAAACATGCTAGTAAATTGGCCATGCCAAATGGCCCCTAGGTATGACTGCTGTGTGTGTGTGTGTGTGTGTGTGTGTATCCCACCTCTTGCCCAGTGTTCCACTATAGGCTTCAGATCCACTGTGATCTTTACTAGGATAAAGTGCTTAGTGAAAATGAGTGTGTGTCATTAAGCAGGGATAAATACTGGATGTAAAGCACAAATCAAATGAAGAAGAAGAACACAGATATATAATTGCTTGCTCTTGAGCCTTCATTTCTAAGCTTATTTTTCTATAGTGATCTTCCAGCTCTAATTAGAAATCTGTTCACCTAAAACATTGATATGAGACAATGGTACACTGAACAACTAGTATATTTGTGTTCATTTTGTTTCCCGATGTTAGTGTAAAATGAGTACATAAGATAAAATACCTTTGAAATGTAATCACAGGTTCCACAAACATTGTTGTGGTTTATGACTTTTTCTTTTTCTTTTTTTTTCTTTTTTTTTAAGTGTACAGCATATAGAAAGGGTGGTTTTGTGATTTCAGTGGATTTCTACTGAGTTTGCGCTTTACTTATGCACAAGTGAAAAAAATACAAATTAATGTCTTGATGAAATGCTTCACGTGATGTGTTTGGCGTGAATTGGCATTTATTTTTAGGTATTGAGTTGCCATTTAATCCAAAGCAACATCCATGCAAGGCAGAATCCAATAAAGATTAATGGCTTGCTTGAAAAATCAACAGAGAGCTTACTGAAAGTCCTAATGTTTGAATTTATGACCTTATGATTATTAGCACAGAATCACTGAACTTCCACTACCATACTGACTTTAATTATATTGACTTTGGGTAGAAACATCCCCAAAATAGCCTTTTAAATATCATTCCACAAAAATACACTCTTACGCTTGCATTTTATCATTTGTGAAAACTGCTACTCTGCAAAGCAGGATTTATTTTTTTAATGTTTCGATTGTTCAGGAGGAGAATGTCACAATCGCTTTCACAACAAAGGCTCAAGCAGAGATGGTCTTGTATAGTGTGTAGGTGAGCAGTGGTATCTCAGTGGTTAAGATGTTGGGCTACTGATTGGAAGGTCATGAGTTCAAACCCCATCACTACCAAGCTACCACTGATGGACCCTTGAGCAAGCCCTCAATTGGTCAGATGTATAAATGAAATAATTGTAAGTCGCCCTGGATAAGGGTGTCTGCCAAATGCTGTAAATGTAATGTGTATCTCACTCTGTCCCAAAAACGAAACAAAAACAGTACCCTACCCTTAATTATAAAGAAAGCTGAACATAATAGTCATGTTAATCTGCTTTTCTCTCTGTCTCAAAAATATACGTATGTTTAAGTTAGCCAGTTGTGATAGTAGTACTGAACTCTGACACTTGTTTACAATACACCAATTTTATACTTTACAAACTGCAGATAAATATAATGAATTTGTTGTATATGAACCCACTTAAATGGTGGTCTATATAATAACCTATCTTATCTTCTAGAGTAATACAAACATTAACAGCCCTTAATGGAAAATCATGCCTTCTTACAAATTAGCCATCATTTGAAAACATGAAACATGAATCACATTATTAACCATAATATCACATCTTATACTGGAAACCTGAAGTGAAGGAACAAAATGACATGCTTAGATGTGAGACATTGTTTACTGAATAGATGCTGAGCTGTTGAATACTGTGATATACAGTAAAAAAAAAAAAATAAAAAAAAATAAAAAAACTGAAGGTGTGGTACATATTTATAATGAAATTCCAACTTTGCCCTTGTCAGACGTTCCAGCTTCCATTCCTGGAAAAAAAGAAGAACAATTTACCTGAACCAGTATGGAATTAAGTAAGTAAGATGATTATCATAATCAGTAAGAAAATAATTATGAAATGCATAGAGGATATAGTGTCATCCAAACTATCAAACTGATCAAAATTGAGTCAACATAGGTATAATATGGTATTTATTTAGAGATTTAGTGTAACAGTCTCGTTAGTTTACAATATAATTTTCTTTATACATATAAATATAGACAAACTACATACACATAATTTATTTTATATTAGTACAGTAAGACATTCTTAGATATTATAGGAAATACATCTGTAAACCACTACCCAAATTTTGGCACTTCAATGCAAACCTGACTACAAACCAGAGGGTCATGGTTGCTCAGTGAATAAGATCCTGTGCTCGTGACTAGAAGATTGTCTGTTCACAATTGGCTCCTTTGCCCCTTAACCTTCAACTGCTCAGCACTGTCCTTGAATTGAATACACTTGTAAGCTGTTTTGGATCAAATCTTCTGCCAAATAAATAAATGTAAATATAAACTGAAAACAATGCGTTCTGGGAAACAGTCTTCATGCTGGATAGTAAACCCACAGCACACCTGGAAGCATTTTCTTGCAAACAGACAGACGAAATATTTCCACAACCAATGTAAACATACAACTTTCCACTTTAGTTACATCACCACAAAAGGGAGTTATAGAATTAGTATGAAACACTGATTGCTTTTGAATGACCCTTTCCTCCTTTCTTCTGGTTTAGGTTTTATATAATGTAGGTTTTATTTAGGTTTTATTTATATTTATGGAGATTTACCTTTGTCTCATCTGTTTAAACTTTTGATCCCAATTAACAAAATAACACCATTACAGAATATTCATTAGTCCATAATGTTATGTTGGATATACCCAGTAACTTCAGGTATTGCACTAGTACTGTACCTCTGAGAAGCATTCAACGCCTTTGAACATTTTATGGACTTAATTTGGATTATGTGTCATGATCCAGTAAATTATTTTTTAATGTAAAAATTATTTACATAAAAAAACATGAACGTTTAGATTGCATAAGAAGATATTCACCCCCTTACTGTGAAACCCCCAAATTAGTTCGGTGCAACCAGTTGCCTTTGGAATTAACAGAATTAGTTGAATGGAGTTCACCTGTGTGTAATGGAACTTGATCTCAATATAATACACCTGTTCCTGCAAGGGTATAGAGTTCAGAAACAGAAACAGCATCATAAAACCAGAGGAGCTATCAAAAAAAGAAAAAATCTGGAACACAATGAAAAAATGTTTGGTTATAAAAAAATGTCCCGAATCTGATTTGACATCCAAATATCCAAAATTGTGACTAGAGTTTGTCTAGCACTATTAAATCCATTATTTAAAAAATAAATGAATATGGAACAGCCATGACTGCCTAGAGGAGGTTGTCCACCACAAGTGTCTGGATAGTTCAGCAGTGTGTCATATCACAGCAAACCAGTGACTACATTTCCCATACTGCACTCCGGCCTACAAACGTGGCCGCCAAGGACTGCAATTCCCAGAACACTCACGCACGCACACAGACACACAGACACAGAACACTCACACTCATTCTAATCACGTACACCTGCATCCAATTCACAGCACTCACAACCACTCCATATAAGTGACTTTTAGAACACTATGACTTTGTGCAGTATTACACTCAGTTGCATAGTATCTGTCGTAGCTGCAAGCCTTATCTCGTGTTTGCTTTTCTTGTTATAGACTTTGTTTACCCTTTTGACCTCAATTCTCTGCTCTGCCTTGTGTAGTGTGTAAGTGTAGTTCTCAAATGACCTCAGACCAACTGAGGACACTTTAGATTTGTCCATAGACTTAACTGTCAGTTATGTTTAGCTCTCATGAGATCTACGCTACCACACTTTAACTTCTCATCATGAGGTATGCAACACACATATTATTTGTTAACATCTGACATAGCTGTGATATAATGGCTACATCACTCTCCTCTCCACCAATAGCTGGTGTGTGGTGGATGTTCTGATGCACTATGGCTACTGTCACATTATCCAGGTGGATGTTACACACTGGTGGTGGTTTAAGAGACCCCCCCCCCCCCACAATGTAAAGCATTTTGAATGCCTAGAAAAGTGCTTTATACAGTAAATCTAAGGAATTGTGAGTATATGGAAGAATATGTGATATAAATGTGAGTGTTTATGAGGGTGTAGATGGCTGTCAAGTTTTTTTTATTTGTTTGTTTTTTAAATGACTACTTGTAACATTGCCAGTGGTTTGCCTTAAATAAACATAATATTAGTTCTATTTTATGTTGTGTGCATTATTAATTATATGAACTAGTTATTACTAACTCGTTCATTATTAAAGATAGTATTGATGGCATAATATCACATAATGTAAAAAAACAAACCGGTGACGGGTAACCTGGGTAATTTGCGGCTAAACTAATCAGTGCACAATGTGCATACTAGGAAAATAAAATGCCAGAAAAGACGAACAACTGACAGTAGAGCTGAGAGCAAGTGAAAAACTATTAAACAGTCAAAGCTTCAACTAAAACATTTACAAATTGTTGTGTTTTTAGGAAACGAGTAGAAAAAGATCCTAATGCTCAAAAAGTATCCTAGATTTGGATTATATGCACATGTCTGACCTCAAATCATATGAACATTACTGATACTTCAGTCAAAGGCCAACAATTTCTCTTCCTAATGGCCAAATGTTTTCATTTGAAAGCCTTAAATTTTTCATCAGAAGCTTCAGACCATCACATTCCAGCTGCAGCTGCATCTCAATATGACTATAATCTATAGACAAACATCCACTCTGCATTTCTAATTCTGTGATGGTCTGCTTGGGAAAGATAAACCTCTACTGTTTTTTATATGTAAAGTGAGGAAAGTGAAGGTTATGGGAAATTCGGGGTTATCCCATTATCATTCTAGTCTTTTATAGCTGTCACATCAAATTGCCTTCAATGTCCGTGTGTTTTTTACCAGTAATATGCCACAATGGCAATATACAAGATGTTTCAGAAAACAACCTTGATTTTGATGGTGAAATTGACTATATATATATACAGTGCCCTCCACTAATATTGACCCTTGGTAAATATGAACAAAGAAGGTTGTGAAAAATTGTCTTTATTGTTTAACCATTTGGTCTTTAAAAAAAAAAAAAAAAATCACAAAAATACTCTGCTCTCATAGATATCAAACAATTGCAGATAAAACACAGGTTTATCCAAAAATCATATCTATGTTGAATATAGGTGTGCAAAAATAATTGGCACCTCTATGAATTCATATGAGAAAAATAATTAAAGTATAATCCCATTGATATTAAAAAAAATGTAGTACACCTGAGTGACTAGGATATATATATACATATATATAATTATTATTATATACTATACTATACGCCCCCCCACCCCCCCACCCCTACCAACACACACACACACACACACACATTTTAGAATAATAATATATCCATCAAAACTCTGGAATAAAACAAATGGAAATGGGAATTATGTTGTGATAAAAAAAAATTCCAATATAAATGTAAATAATTTAGTATTTTAGCATCTTCAAAGTAGATGCCCTTTTCGCTTAGAATTTTCAGAAATGTATTCTTGGCATTTTCTCAACCGATTTCTTGAGGAATCCCCCTGAGATGCTTTTTAAACAGTATTAAAGGAGTTCCTAGCTATGCTGGACTCTTATTGGCTGCTTTTCTGAATATTTTGCTCCAAGTCATCCATTTAAAGAAAAAAAATTTTGTAAATAAAATGTTAGTTTTTTAATGAAACAAATTAAAATGGTGGCATGATTATATTTTTGTCTACAACACAGATTTCAAACATTTAATCATACACCTTCAGATCAAACGGTTTTTAAGATCATGAGAAACATTTCAGTCAAGTGTCTCCAAATTTTTGACTGGTAGTGTGTGTGTGTGTGTGTGTGTGTGTGTGTGTGTGTGTGTATAAACAAACAAATGCTTGATTTCGGAATTTGAACTGTGCAAATCCCCTCCGGTTGCTGCTAATGCATATGTGAGGAACAAAGCAGCTGGATAACAGATGCCGTAAATAAGGCTACACTACAAACAAACATCAAATTTTTCCCACATGAGTGAAATTCCAAAGACAAAGAATGCAATGTTTATGCTGATCTCAACGAAATAGCATAGCATTGTATTGCAACATGGGTGGTGTTTGGTCAAGGAAAATAGGCTTAATAATTAATTAGCATTATGAATAAACAGAGAGTGTATTAAAGTAAAACACTGTCTGACTTTGATTTAACAGATTTTAACAGATCTTCCAAAACACAGGCTTAGCTATGCCATTCATTCTTAAGCAGAAATGCAAAACATCATTATTTCACCACCGTGATATACCTTGCTATCTATCAATTCAATCACTGGTTCTGTTAAAGTCCTACAAAACATAAATTAGTAAGGAATGTTTTCTTGGGTAATGGAAAGAATTATAAATCCCATTAACATCAAATTAGATTATTTATTTATTTATTTTTAAACTTCTATAAACTTCAATGGCTCTTGGGTGAATAATGACTATGATGAAATTTTAAAGAGTAAAGTGTGCTTCTTAAACCAACAGCCTGAACTTGTCATGTAACTTCAGCAGGGATCAGTACTAAGGAGTATGATTACTAACTAGAGTAGATGTTATGTTTTTTTATTTTGAGGTTTTAAACTTTATTTGAATTATTCATAAAAAAATAGCTTTTTTTATTTAATTTGATCTCAAATTAAATATTCTTGCAGTGTATATTGGAAAATCATATTCTGCAAGAGTGTTATCTTTAAAATTCAAATCTGTTGAACAAAATGTTATAAAACTATACATTGTACAAGTAAGAACAAGGGCAAGAGCTTTAAATAACTAAATACATAAATAAAAGTATATAAATAATTTGCTAATAAATGTTTCTTTGAAGTAGCATGAAAACATTTTAATGGTCCTACTAACATTTCTATAGTTTAACTACGTCCAATGACTAGTTTCCTTAAATACATTTCAATTGCTGCATCTGCATTGTAATGAATGCAAACTGCTTTTAGTGCAATCAAAATGAATCAAATCTGCATCAACATTGCTGAACATCTGTAAGCTATGACAATCAGACTCAGTGACCTCAACCACATTAGCGATTAGTGATTCCAGGACACAAAGAACGCCCACTTCCTTACAGCAATCTGGAGGATGCACACCACTCCGTTACACACACACACACACGCACGCGCGCACGCACGCACGCACACACACACGCGCGCGAAAGCAAAACCCATACAACAGAAGCAAACCTGAGCAGATGTTCCTAATAGTACTCACTGAGAAAATTAGTCTGAAAAAAATCAGAAAGAAATAAAACAGATAAAAAAAAGTTTCTAAATTCATAGAATCTTTGACTTGCTTGCCATGCGAAACACTCCTCTTTGATGTTCCTTGCAACTTGATACTATGACTAAAGTGAACAGTGGACACATGAAATCCAAAATAAAAGGAAACTCTTGCAATCTTGACAAGCTTGTAACACCATACCACAAATTTTCTACTTGTTTGTCATTTAAATAATGTAGACCATGACTGTGTTAAGCTGTGAAATGCAGGCTAACTGCTGTACACACCATACACAAAATCAGGGTTATGAAAAACTTAAAAAACTAAATCATATACAAATTGATATTTGTACTACACATACTGTATGTGCTTAATATTTTTTGGCTTTTACTGTTATAATGTATTATTAACTTGCTCTAATATTCAGGGAATTGGTGCCATTTCATATGCATGCATCTGAACATATATGTGTGTGTATATATATATATATATATATATATATATATATATATATATATATATATATATACATATATATATATCTATATCTATATCTATATCTATATCTATATATATATCTATATATATATCTATATATCTATATATATATATATATATATATATATATATATATATATATATATATATATACACACACAATAGTGGCAGAGCCAGAGGGGGTGTCCAGGGTGGCACTGGACCGATTGGCCACCTGGGTGCCACCCCAACATTTTATTCGCTACTGGCAGTTGATGATGCTGATTGTCACATTAATTCACCTCCTGTCGAAAGAAGAGGGTTTGTTTTTTTTGATGTTCACTGGCAATGCGTGCAGTTTTGAAATCAAGGATAAGCCGAGGACGAGAGAATATGGTTGCATGATACCGTAGAATAAGAAAACATCATATTTGAAGTAAGCTTTTAAGGTTGAGCATCAAGTTTGTTTGCTGAATAACTTTTATGGGACGCTGTGTGAGATAATAAGGCTCCAACAGGCTACCTGTAATACATATCCATGAGGCGACACAAATGTGGCTCCGTTTAGTTCCTTTTATTAAACAACATCCAACAGCCTTTATGAACATCTGTGCTCCCACAGCTTCATCTCTGTATCTCCTCTGATTCACCAAAGCACTGTCCCTATTAGATCCGCATCTCACTAACTGTATACACTACTACTGTGCTACTGTATTACCAAATACACCATACATATCCCTATGCTACCATTACACTACCAGTTCATCAGATTAGAGAGATCGGTTTGCAATTTAGCATAAAAATCCTTACGCTTACATCTGTGCTAGTAATACACGCATATACCGTGCAGTGTGTAAGTTACAGTATACAGATGTTTAGTTAATGTGGGGAAGTAGGCTACAACTGTCAGTGTTCAGTGATTAGCTAGCTCAGTTACTTCAGTTCAGAGGACTAGCTCAGTGGTTAAGACACTGGATTACTGATCAGAAGGTCGTGTGTTCAAATCCCATCACTACCAAGCTGCCTCTAGTGGGCCCTTGAGTAAGGCCCTTAGCCCTCAACTGCTCACTTGTATAAATGACACAAATGTATGTTGCTCTGGATAAGGGTGTCTGCCAAATGCCATAAATGTAATTAAGATTAAAATGTTGGTAATTGAATGATTATATGTAACCGTAGACTGTCATATTTTTGCACAGGATCAATTAAACCTGAAACAAAAGGGAGAGATATCAGCGTTCTTTTTTAAAGAAGCACAAACAGGCAGATCAGGTGCAAACAGCCCTGTCTGCTCGATGCCTGCTATATCTAATTGCAGTGTGTGTGAGGGTGTGTTTTTGCAAATGTGAGGATTTTTTTTTGTAAATGTGAGTTGGTTTTTTTTTTTTTTTGTAAATGTGAGTTTATTTTGTAAATAAACTCAGCAGTAAATGTAACAGACACATGCTACTGTATCTTATCTCCTTGGTGCCAGAGGAGGGAGTTTTTTCTGGTGCTCCAGGAGTAGCGCCTTTGGGTGGGGGGGGGGGATGTCACGATTTCCCCCTGCACAAAGTGCTGGAGCTCGCAGTGCACTCTGAAACTCGAAGCGCAAGATTGAAGTACAAGTGTGCACTTCCGGGTTTTTCAGTGACACGTATTATGTTATGATTTATGTCTGTCTCTGCCCTTTATTGGTTGTCTCCCTTATGTGTCATCATTGTACACAGCTGTTTTGTTTCACCCTTGATTTTGTTTAGTATTTAAACCCCTCGTGTCTCTTTGTTCATGGCGAAGTATTGCTTGAGTGTTGCCACTGTACTAAGCCTTTGTACATTGTTCCTTGTGTTTCGTTTCATTGGTTTTTGATTTTGATTCTTGTTTCGTGCTTTGCCTTGCCTGTTTAATGTCCGTTTGCAGTTTGCCTGACCCTTTGCCTGTTCTGACCACACCTATGTTTCATGGTTTGGATTTGCCTGTTTCATGGTTTGGATTATAGATTATCTCATCTATAATAAAGCTCTTATCTGCACTTGCATCCGTCCTAACCTCCATTACATTATATTAAAGATGCACCAATGTATCGGCGGATAATCGGTATCGGCCGATAAAGGCTATTTTTCCGCTATCGGCTATCGGCCGATAGTTTAAAAACATCCGGTGATCAGGGCCAATTATAACCTGTCAATGAAATGAGGTGTGTAAAGAAGATGTCTCTCCTATGGAATGACAACAAAACTGCAGTTTGTAATCTCTGTAAGCTCTGCACTGATCAAATTTTACACTGGAAGCGAAATCGAGTCTACTCACCCCTCTCCTGCTGAATTATAGGGCCAGTAATGGTTGAAAGATTTAAATGAAGATGAGTGACAAAAAAAGGTATATATTGCACAGAAAAATATTAGTAGAGTAGTGTATTTCATATGCAGTTAATGTTAATATGAGTTAATATTTTTTTTAAAGTTTATATCAGGCCTATATATTACCAGTTTGATGTTGAATGGTGAAGTAGAAATGCTTTTGTTTGTGGTGAGTGAGTGTGAAGCCTAACAGGAGGTTTTTTTAGAATTCAGTCAATGTTAATATGAATTAATAATATTCAATAAGTGAAGAAATCTTACTTTAATCTTCAGAATTTAGTTCATGTGTTAATGTTAATTAGAGTAATGTGTTTTCTGTTTATGAGACCAGTTACTGTGAAACAACTTGTTGAAATGGAGAGAATAAAGTTTTTATTTGCATTTCCTTCAGAATTGTGGAATTAATTATTATTAATTTAAAAGAAGGCATAAAAGGCAGAACTATCAATATCCGTATCGGTATCGACCGATATCACTCTGAATAATCGGTATCGGCTGAGAAATTTAGTATCGGTGCATCACTAATATATATATATATATATATATATATATATATATATATATATATATATATTAGTGGCTCAATAATCACAATTTTCAGCTTAGTATAGTTTTGAATTTCTTTTGGGAAACTTTAGTTTAAATTAAATATTGGTCTTCAGTCTTTACAAAACAATGTGTCTGTATTAAAGTTGGCCATGTACTTTAATAGAATATGTTTGTGATTTAATTACCTAAATTTGGTGACATAACAAAAAAAGACAGAATTATTTATTCTTGCAGCCACACACAACCCAATGCAAACATGACAAATGACAAAACCTTTTGTTGTGCATTATTTTCTTCTGAATATTAGATATTTAAGATTTCTTTTAAATGTTTGGCCTACAGGTCTAAACAGTGAAAAATGTAATTATTTAACTAATCTATCTTGCAACAAAATATAACTGAATAGTTTGCAAAATATTGAAGAATATGAAGTAGAAATGTAAAAGAATTCAAATGAACTAGTGCAAGAAGCAAGCTTACCTTACAAATAAAATGATTTACTGATGATAGCTGCTCACACTGACATGGATATGATAAGTAAATAAATAAAGAATTTGAATTAAATAATTCAGTTTCAGGTATGTACAAAGTATGTTAGGTGTTGTAGTTACAATATGTGCATACTGTCAAATGGGGCAACTTCTGAAAATGTCTGTTTCTTATACAAATTACAGCAATTCTATTCAAAACACAGGAATATGCAGAAGAGCACCACCTACTGATCTATTAACACTTAAAATGCCATGCCTTAAACTCCTCAAAGGGATTATAAAACTGCAAAAACAACAACAACAACAACAACAACAACAACAAAAACAGGAATAAAATAGCCCTGATCTTTGATGTTATATGTACACATACACCAATCAGCCATAACCACAGATGAAGTGAAGTCATTACACTGGGTGGGATATATTAGGCAGCAAGTCAGTCAGTTCTCAAAGTTGATGTGTTGGAAGCAGGAAAAAAGGGCAAGCATAAGGATCTGAGAGACTTTGAGAAGGGCCAAATTGTGATGGCTAGAAGATTGGGTCAGAGCATCTCCAAAACGGCAGGTCTTGTGGGGTGTTCCCAGTATGCAGTGGTTAGTGCCTACCAAAAGTGGTCCAAGGAAGGACAGCATGGGTCCCCAAGACCCTAATCCAAACTCTAGCACGTCTAATCCCACAGAAGAGCTACTGTAGCATAAATTGCTGAAAAAGTTCGTGCTGGCTATGATAGAAAGGGTTTGTGGCCTGGTCTAATGAAATATGTTTCCTTTAAAATCATGTGGATGGCCGGGTGCATATGTGTCGCTTATCTGGGGAAGTCCATGGGTATACTCCTTTATGGCAACAGTATTCTTTAATGGCAGCCTCTTTCAGTAGGATAACGTATTCTTCAAAAAACAGTTACTTTTTTTCATTAAAAAGAGCAGCAGGCTCTCCTCTCACATAGCTGTGTTCATTAGCTTGTGATTTCACTGTGATTCAGACAAATTAATAACTATACAGTATTATATATATAATACACACAGTACTGTGCAATAGTTTTAGGCACACTATTTTTTGTACAAACTTTGTTATAGATTTCTATTATATGACTTCTACATTATCGAGTCAGTACAAAAACATTTTAGATTTCCAAACATTAGTTTTCTAGCATAAAATTAAATGTTACAGAAAAATGTTTAAGGAAAGCAACGTATTACGTAAGAGACACTTTTCAGATAAAAAACACTATGAAGGCTGCTGGGTTTGCTGCAAAAATAAGAAGCAAATGCAACAGTCAAAGTCTCCAGAAGAACCGTGCCTGGTTCTGCAAGATGCTCAATAAAACTTACAGCTCATTTCCTTATACAACTGCACTAATTCTACCTGAGACTACTTTTTTTTTTTTCAAAGCAAAGGGTCGTCAAACAAAATATCTCCTTTGTTTCATTTATTACTGTTTACTGCCATTTATGGTATTTCTTTAAATGGAGAAACATTTAATCTCAATACTTTTGAAGGCTTTTTGAATCCCTTTTTCAGGAGACTGTATTTTAAAGATAATTTTGTAAAATCCAAATAACCTTTACAGATCTTTATTGGAAAGATTCTCCATTAAAACACACCCACACACACACGCTCTCTCTCTCTCACACACACACACATACATACATACAGTTGCGTTCAGAAGTTTACATACACTCATCATGAACATGAATGTCATGGCAATATTGGGCTTTCAATAATTTCTTAGAACTGTTCTTTTTCTGGGAATTGTCATTCTGATGATTGTACAACATACATCTTTAATAAAAAAGAAAAACAAGAATTTGGTTCACAAGTTTCAATTTATCTGGGGTTTTCTATAGTCAACACAAGGTCAAAATTATACATACAGGGTTAAAAATACACATACAGCACACCTAATACTTAGTTAAATGTCCCTTAGCAAGTTTCACACTTTTGGTAGCCATCAACCAGCTTCTGGCAGAATTCTGGTTGGATATTTGACCACTCTTCTTGGCAGAATTGGTAAAATTCAATGACATTTGTTGGTTTCCTGGCCCTGACTCCACTTTTAATCACAGTCCACAAATTTTCGATAGGGTTGAGATCAGGACTTTGGGAAGGCCATTCCATAAGCTTAATGTTAGCCTGCTTTATCCATTCCACAACCAGCTTTGATGTGTGTTTGGGGTCACTATCCTGCTGGAACACCCAATTGTGTCCAGGTTTCAACCGTCTGGCTGATGGTTTGAGATTATGGTGAATAATTCTAAGGTAGTCCTCCTTCTTCATTATTCCATCCACTTTGTGCAATGCACCAGTTCCACTGGAAGCAAAACAGCCCCAGAATGCTACCACCACCATGCTTAACAGTTGGTACAGTGTTCTTTACTCCTCCAAACATACCTCTGGTCATTGTGGCCAAACAACTCAATCTTTGTCTCATTTGACCATAAAACTTTCCTCCAGAAGGCTTTTTCTTTGTTCAAATGGTCAGCCGCAAACTTTACACGGGCGTGAAGGTGTCAATTTTGGAGCAGGGGATTTTCTTTCTTGGACGGCAGCCTTTCAGTCCATGGTGATGTAAAACTCACTTAACTCTAGACGGTGACACTGATGTTCTAGCAGCTTCTAGTTCATGGCAGGCCTGTGCCTTGGTGGTTCCTGGGTTTTTCCTGACCATCTGAAACAATTTCCTCTCAGCTGAGGGTGACAGTTTGGGTCTTCTTCCAGACTATGGCAAAGTGGCTACACTTCCCAATAACTTGTACTTACGTACAATTGTTTGAATTGATGATCTTGGAATCTGTAATTGTTTAGAAATGGCTCCAAGAGACATTCCTGATTTGTATAAATCCACCATCCTCTTTTTCAGATCTGCACTGTGCTCCTTGGACTTTCCCATAGTACTGTGTGTTGATCAATCCAATGAGTGCTGTCAAACAAACCCTTTCTATGTTGGCACAGAGAAGCTGCCAGCTGTAGTCAATCATGATCACTAACAGGAAATTAAGAGGCCTTGGTCTTGGCAAATTAAAGGACACTTTGGAACTTTCAACACCACTGAATTAATAATCTAAGTGTTTGTGTGTATATTTTTGACCCGGTATGTATAATTTTGGTCCTTTGTTGATTAGAGAAAACCCCAAATAAATTAAAACTTGTGAACCAAATTATTATTTTTAATTAAAGATGTATGTTGCACAATCATTGTGCCCCAGAAAAAGAAAAGCCCAAAGAAATGATTGAAAGCCCAATATTGCCATGACATTCATGAGTGTATATATATATATATATATATATATATATATATATATATATATATATATATATATATATATGACATTTGTCATTAATGACATTTCTATTATATGTTGTCATATGCAACTAATTTATAAATGAAGTTTTATCCCCCTCGTATTAATGAAGTTTAATCTAAGACGTGCTCACACTGATGATAGATAATTATCCAGTTTAGAAATGTTTGCTGTTACTGAAAGGAATAATCAGGCAAATACAAAACAGACTTGCACCTACTTTTAGACACCATGTTATGTTTCACACCTTTTGTATATGTAGAGCATGTGGTTTATTATCACCCATTTATTTTGACGTTAATTTTACAGATGATTTTTTCTGACGTGTTCACATGATCTGACGTGTTCAGGTACAATTTCAGGGGATAACATAATGTGGAACATACATGTGGGAAAATTTTTTACATTAGTGTCACTATGACTACATTCAGACCCTAACAATGGTGTTACTTCCAAGTGTCCGTCAGGATGCCGAGAGAGAGAGAGAGAGAGAGAGAGAGAGAGAGGGAGAGAGAGAGAGAAGTAAACAATGAATGAATGAGACAGGGAAAGAAATTAGGGGAGACTGAACACTTCCATTAAATGACCAAATGGCCATCAAGCTCCTCTAATGTCGCAATGCATCACTCTATTTCACCCAGTCGAGTGGAATGACAAGACAACATAGCATTACTGAGTTTGTGTGCTCAGAGACTCAGAAACTTTTTTTTCCCTTGAATCAGCTATTTACTGACTCATTTACCAATAAGGACTCTCTGTTATCTTTATTCATCCATTCTTTATGTTATTTTAAACTGTATTGCTAATAGAAAGACAATACATAATACTCAAAGTGTTGGTATCCTTTTTTCCTCCTTCTCCTGCTTGTAGAAGTGGTTTAAATAACACAAAATGCACTCCTATTTTGCTGCAGATTGTGTTTGATATGTTGATGGGCACAGGCAAATGTGATATTTTTTTCTCTCTTCTTTGTTTCCTCTTCCTTTTCTTTCCTTTATTTTCTCTCTCTCTACCTCTAGCAGGAGTGGCTTTAATAGTGGCTTTAAAAACAACAACAACAACAGGAACAACATTATTTACTATTGTTCAATCTATGTATTCTTGGCTAATCATCATGTATTTTTCTTTCTTTAATTTTTCTCCCATGTATTTGGTCCTTTTTTCCTGGATTTGTTTGATTTGCATGCGTGTTTGATTTGTATTGATGTGCATGTGCATTTTGCATAATATGTGTTCTCTCTTTCATCACCTCTTCCTGAATTTTTAAAATATAAATATTTCTTCTGTTTTTTTCCTCCTCCTTCTTTCCTTCCCCCCCATGAATAGCTTTCATAGTCCAAAAAATATAACTTTATATATTGTTAACAATGTCCTTATTACTCTCTGAAAGGGAGTGAACAAAAGTTCAGTACAAATGAGTATAGATAAAATAAAATAACAATAAAACAGGCTTGATTAGCATTTAAAGCATGTTCTCATTTATACTAATGTACAGAATCATTGCATTATTACACCTCCAATAATATTGATACCTTTGGTAAATATGAGCAAAGAAGACTGTCAACAATTGTCTTCATTGTTTAACCATTTTTAAGACAATTCACAAAAATACTCTGCAGTCATGGATATCAAACAATAGCAAACACAACACAGGTTTATCGAAAAAAATGTTAAATATAAGTGTGCAACAATTATTGGCATCCCTATGAATTCATATGAGAAAAATATATTTGAAGTATTACTGAAGTATTAGCATTGATATTTAAAAATACAGTTTTAGTACAAAATTATAAATATGATATACTTGGTTAGCCTTAATCAAAACATTTTATGATACACCAACATTTCACCAATATATTTCAAAACTACCTCCTTTACACACATAATGCACATAATACATTTTTTCATTTTTTGGACATATTACAGATGACCTCACATGGCACATGAGACACGCTGTCAAGTCGGATTAGGATCAACCCACAAATACAAAAGAAACAAAAGCATGTGATCTAAACAGTGACCAAATCAATGTTTGAATCATTGCTACTCTGACTAAATCATTGCTACTCCATTTAAACCGAAACAGATGTGAGCAGCATTGATGTGAGTTATTGCCATTGTTTAACATAATATCAGATCACAATGTCGAGTTTTACTTAGCAGAAAAGGTACAGAAGGATTATCCTCATTATACATTATAGAAGACAGATATGAAATCAGGACATTCTCTCTGTCAGGACACAGTAAACAGGAATGAAGATACATTTCAATCCAGAGCAAGTGATGATATTCATCCTTTGAAAGTGAGCTCAAAGACCTGCTGCAATTTTGATCGAATGCATGATCTAGTGGTTCATCACCTGGGGATTGGATAAGGTGGCCAGTTAACAAATTTATTAGACTCTGTTTACTGCTTTACAAAACTGAGAATTGTAAAGTTGTTCTATATTTAAAAACAAAACAAACAAACAAAACAAAACACTGCGCCAATTATAGAAAGATCAAACAAAAAAGATGATATCTGCCCTTGTGGAGAGATGCTATTTATATTTAGTCTGCTGAACATTATTTGCAGAGTTAAACGATTGTTTGTAGCCTGTATATCATTAACTGTAGTTGGGCAAGAGTTTATAAAAAAACTGGTTCAATTTGACAGGAAAGCGACAGTAGCTAAAATAACAACTATTTATAACAATGGTTTGTGGTAGCTCAGTGGTTGAGACGGCGGACTACTGATTGGAAGGTTGTGAGTTCAAATCCCAGCACTGCCAAGCCTTGAGCAAGGCTTACTTACTTGCATGTGATGTTAGACTTGCAAACAAGACTTCACTCACTGATCACTTTATTAGGAACACTATACTAATAATGGGTAGGGCCTCCCGTGGCTCTCAAAACAGCATAAATTCTTCATAGCATGGATTCCACAAAATATCGGAAACATTCCTTTGAGATTCAGGTTCATGTTGACATGATTGCATCACAATTCCTGCAGATTTTTCAGGTGCACTTTCATGCTGCGAATCTCCCATTCTACCACATCCTAAAAGGTGCTCTGTTAAATTTAGATCTGGTTACTGTGAAGGCCAGTGAAGAACACTGGACTCATTGTCATGGTCATGAAACCAGTGTGAGACGGTTTTTGCTTTTTGCATTATCATGCTGGAAATAGCCATTAGAAGATGGGTAAATTGTGGCCATGAAGGCCACATGGTCAGCAGCAACACTCAAATAGGCTGTGACATGCAAAGATACAGGAATACTTAAGAGCCAATCCAATCCAAAATTTCATCTGTTCCAGTTAGCCAGGAGATGTGTGTCTCTCATGTGCACATTAAGAATTGTGTGTTTTAATGCTTTGAACTGTTCAGTTTGAACATCAATGATTCATTACAAAAAAAGGGAAAAGAAATATTAAGATCTACTCTTTTAGTAATGAAAAAGAATATAAGTCATGGAACCATCAGTTCAATGCAATTCAATTTTATTTGTATAGTACTTTTAACAATGGACATTGTCCCAAATCAGCTTTACAGAAATATATAAATTCAGAATGCATGTCATGGTGCAAGTCCAAGGAGGCGGATACAAATGCAGTATTTCTTGATTTATAGATAGACACAGGAAACAGACACAGGGAAACAGGCTCAGGAAAACAAATATGAGGAAAGACACACTAGGAAAGAACCAGTATCATCGGAAACATAGGAACTAGAAAATAAACCCTAAGAAAAAGTACTAGATAATCAAAACACTTTGCATAAAAACAAAAAAAAAAAACCCCACAAAAACCCAATAACAACCAGGAGCTGCCCAAACACAAACATGATCTGACTTGAATTACTGTTCGAACAACTAAAGCAAAAAAAAAAAAAACAGGCAACTTAAATAGGGGACTAATTAATCAGGGAAAATGAAAACACATGAGAATGGTTGCGACATGGAAAGGAAGGAGACAACAGAGGAAGAAGTTCTGCAAGGGCAGTCAGGGTGTCCTCCAGTGGCCAAAGGTGGAATTGTCCTTGGGTGTCATGACAATGTAAATTTTACACGTATGAATTTGTGCCTAATGAGGAAGCCAGAGGCGATGGTGGTGAGAAAAAAACTCCCTGAGACGATATGAGGAAAAACCACCGAGAGGACTCAAGAGGGAACCCATCCTCATCTGGGTGACAACGAGTAGTGCGATTATAAATAAATCCCTCCTATAAATGTGCTAATACTACATGGCCAAATAGTGAAGTTGTGTAACCAGGAAAATTCATTACAGTTTTTACATGAAGTCTGTTTTGTTGAACTTATCCACTGTTCACTGATGAAGACTTGAGTGCAAAACTGTTTGTGGTAATTGTAGTGCTAACGCTATAATAGCAAATGAAGTCCTAGCCATCATAGCATAACTGTTCATATGAATTGAGGTCCAAAGCCATCTTTATGGTTTTTAAGTGGTACTATCCTCAGCAATAGCAATGATCTTTAGGCTGCACCATGTGGTGCCATCCTCAGCAGCAGCACGTGACTTCCATTTGATAAGAACTCCAACAAGAAGTAGGGCATCAGGATGGATCAGGCAGGTCCGGAGAGCAGAAGGGGTCAGGATCACTGATATCTCAGGAGTATCATTTGTACCTCAACAGAAACAGAGAGGGAGTGAGAGGGAAAGAGAGGGAGAGATTATTAGGTATACTTATTGTCCCTGTTAGATTTCACGTATCTCAGGAATCTCAGATTATGCCTTATGCCTGTCAGATCGTCCGTCATGCCTATGACAGCATGACTAAAAGGGAGAGCCAGAAGGTAACACAGACATGAGGGCGCACTGGGACATAAAGCGGTCAGCCGCTCCACCATCAACAAACCTGGGTGAACGCATGAAAGTGGGTTGCAACAGTATCCAAACATCCCAGTTCACCACAACACTCTATGCCTGTTAGCCCTCTAGATCTGCTTTACCTAAGACCAAAACTATTCACAAAAAGTTTGACTAAACAAATACGTTTTTAGCCTGGACTTATACACCGAGTCTGTGTCTGAGTACCGAACACAAAATGAAAGGCTGTTCCATAACTGTGGGGCTTTGTAAAAGAGAGCTTTTCCCCCTGCTTTACCCTTCATTATTCAAGGTACCAACAAATAGCCTGCACCTTTTGATCGAAGTAGGTGTAGTGGATCATAAAAGACCAAAGGTTCGCTGAGGTACTGTGGCACGAGACTATTCAGTGCTTTATAGGTCAATAGTAGTATTTTGTAATCAATGCGAAATTTTATGGGAGCCAATGCGGTGTGGATAAGATTGGGGTGATATGGTCATATCTTCTGGTTCTAGTAAGGACTCTTGCAGCTGCATTCTGGACTAACTGGAGCTTGTTTATGCATCTACTGTCTAAGACAGTAAGGCATTACAATAATCTAGTCTAGAGGTGACAGAAGCATGAACTAATATTTCTGCATCATGTAGTGACATTATATTTCTTATCTTAGCAATATTTCTGAGGTGAAAGAAGGCTATCCTAGTAAAGTTATCTACATGAGTGTCAAATGAAAGACTGGAGTCAATAATCACATCAAGGTCTTTTACTGCTGAACATGATGAAACAGAAAGGCCACCCAGCATTATTATGTGATCAGAAAGCTTACTCATAGCTGCATGTTGTGCTAGTAGAAGTATTGTCAGAATTAAGTAAGAGGAAGTTAATAAGCATCCAGTGTCTAATGTCCTTTACACATTGCTCAACTTTAATAAGCTGGTGTCTGTCATCTGGCTTTGCTGAAACATACAACTGTGTGTCATCAGCATAACAGTGGAAGCTAATTCCATGTTTACGAATAATTTGACCCAGAGGAAGCATATATAAAGTAGAAAGCAGTGGGCCTAAAACAGAACCTTGTGGAACGTCAAACTTTACCTCAGCATAGAGAAGTCACCATTTACATCTACGAACTGATAACGATCAGTCAAATAAGACCTGAGCCAGGAGAGGGCCGTTCTCTTAATGCCAGCAATATTTACTAGGCTACCAAGGAGAATAGTATGATCAATAGTATCAAATGTTACACAAAAATCAAGCATCACAAGCAAGGAGACACAACCCTGATCAGAGGCCAGTAGTAAGTTATTTACCAATTTAACCAACGTGGTCTCTGTGCTACGATGAGGCCTAAATCCTGAATGATACATTTCATGAATGTTATTCCTATGTAGGTACAAGCATAGCTGCTGTGCTAAGATCTTGAAGATAAAGGGGAGATTTGATATTGGCCTATAGCTGGACAATTGACAGGGGTCGAGGTCAGGTTTTTAATCAGGAGTTTAATAACTGCTAGTTTAGATGACTTAGGTACATAGCCTAAGGGAAGAATTTATTATTTTTTGAAGGGGTTTGATTACTTCTGAAATAATCTGTTTGAAGAAACATGTAGGTAAGGGATCTAGTATAGTATAGTAAGTTGATGGTTTTGATGAAGAAATTAATTACATCAGTTCGGTCTCTCTAAAGGGGAGTAAAACATTCTAATCATTGATCAGATATTGCTATATTACTATCTACAGGGTTAGTTATAAGACTGTCTGGTTTTAGATTAATAGTCTGAATTTTTTCTAATATTTTCAATTTTGCCTATGAAACAATTCATGAAATCCTCACTGCTTTATAATGATTGTATGCAAGTTTCTGTGGTGGCTTTATTCCTAGTTAATTTTGCTATAGTGTTGAATAAGAATCTAGGATTATTTTTGTTATCTTCAATTAGGGTGGAGAGATAGACTGACCTAGCAGCACTAAGAGATTTTCTATAGTTCAGGAGGCTCTCCTGTGCTGTTTGAAATACTACCAAATTGGTTTGATGCCATTTACGTTCTAATTGTTGAATGGTCTGTTTTAAGGTGCATGTGCGATCGTTATATCAGGGTGCTATTTATTTTTCTTTTAAGCAGAACTACCTTTTCTACCATTTGCATGTAGTGGAACATTGAGTCTAAGCATTCAGTCACCTGATCATGTTCTTCCTCAATCATAGTTGATAGTTGTTGGGAGGTTATTGATAAAACTCTGTGCAGTAGCTGACGTGAATATATGTTTGTTGCGGAAGCGTGGCAAGGTGCAAATATTATGATCAATACACAATTTAAGCGAGATGAGATAAAGATCTGAGATAGCTTCAGACTACAGAAGTGTGACTATATTTTCTATATTTAATCCATATGACTGGACACCTGGTGGCACCTATCTCCATCAGTGATTTGCTTTTTCCACCTCAGTTCTAAAGAGGAAATACACAATACACATCCTATCAACAGTCCAAACAGTCCAAACTACTCACTATGAGTGTGTATGATTATGACAAAGGACACCTTGAAACATGATTCTACACCTTAGAATAACTTGGCTGCTTGGCCACACCCTCAAATATTTCCATAACACCTTGTTGGTTTACAACAGACCAGCGTAGTTTTTGGTGTACTCCTCAGCTCATGTGATGTGACAACTCAACTGGTTGCAGGTCTGAGCCTGGAGCTGGAGTTCATGCCAGATGTGCTCATATTTACTGCTTGTAATGCTACACACAATAGTGATACTGGGCTTTATTTAGAATTAATTAAAAAAAATTATTGAAATAGACTGAATATTATAACAAATCACTTTAAATATCACATTCTATTGTAAACCCATTTTTTAATAGGAAAAAAGTGCATACAAGGAATAACCAAGCTTACTTTAATTGGATTATGAACACAGCCTATGAATACATTATGTAAAAAGCAAACAAACACAATAATCTCCCTAACATTGAATATTGAAATTGTTTAAGAAGATATGCTCACTGAGCACTTTATTAGGAACACTATACTAATACTGGTTAAGGCCTCCCTTTGCTCTCAAAACAGCCTCAATTCTTCATAGCATGGATTCCACAAGATGTTGGAAACATTCCTTTGAAATTCAGGTTCATGTTGACATGATTGCATCAAACAATTCCTGCAGATTTTTCAGGTGCACTTTCATGCTGCGAATCTCCCGTTCTACCTCATCCAAAAGGTGTTTGGTTGGATTCAGATCCGGTGACTAGAAGGCATCTGAAGGCATCTGAAGGCATCTGAAGAACACTGAACTCATTGTCATGTTTATGAAATCAGCATGAGATGACTTTTTCTTTGTGACATGCTGCATTATCATGCTGGAAGTAGCCATTAGAAGAAGGGTGAATTATGTCCATGAAGGGATGCACATGACCAGCAACAATACTCAAATAGGCTGTGGCATTCAGGGGATGACTGATTGATATTAATGGGCCCAATGTGTGCCAAGAAATCTTCCCTGGCACCATTACACCACCTCCATTAGCCTGGACTGTTGACACAAGGCAGGTTGGGTCCATGCATTCCTGCTGTAGGTGCCAAATTCTGACCCTACCATCTGTGTGCCTTAGCAGAAATCAAGATTCATCAGACCAGGATACATTTTTCCAGTCTTCAACAGTTTTGGTGAGCCTGTGTCCACTGCAGCCTCAGTTTTCTGTTCTTGGCTGATAGAAGTGGAACTCAACATGGTCTTCTACTGTTGTAGCCCATCTGCCTGCATTTTGAGATGCTTTTCTGCTCACCAAAATTGTACAGAGTGGTTATCTGAGTTTCTGTCAGTTTGAACCAGTCTGGCCTTCTTCTCTGTTGACCTCGCTTATCAACAAGGCATTTACATCTGCAGAACTGATGCTCACTGGATGATTTTTCTTTATTGCACCATTCTGAGTAAACTCTAGAAAACTCTTGTGAAAATCCCAGGAGATCAGCAGTTATAGAAATAGTCAAACCAGCCCCCTGGCACCAACAATCATGCCACAGTCAAAATCACTGAGATCACATTTTTCCCCATTCTGATGGTTTATGTGAACATTACCCAAAGCTGCTGATCGATATCTGCATGATTTTATGCACTGCACTGCTGCCACATGATTGGCTGATTAGATAATTGCATGAATGACTAGGTGTACAGGTGTTCCTAATAAAGTAATCAGTGAGTTGTTTTTTTTTCTTTTATGAACATTCATGTATTTTGTTGAGTAATCAACTATATTACTGACAGAATAACTACAGAAAGAAGCCTGGAACAACCAACCAGCCAAGTTCCTTAGAAAACTGTATGACCATGCACTTAAGAGAATAATTTAGAAACTGGAGAAATCATTATAAGTTGCATTTTCAGTTGAATTTGGGGAAACCACTTGAAGCATTCGTTGTGTTGAACTATTTCAATTGCTTTTGTTTGATTTGTTCATTACAAACAGCTGAAAGTCTGTAAATTTGACAATAAACCTGGGGGTTGAATAATTTTGATTGCAACTGTAGATATAGAATGGGAAACCAGATTAGTATTAACAAGTGTTGGGTAAATTACTCAAAAAAAGTAATCCACTACAGATTACTAATTACTACTTTAAAATTGCAATCTGATTACATTACTGATTACTGCATGTAAAAAGTAATCAGATTACTAATTACATTCACATTACTTTCAAAACCTATAAAACCTACAAAAGTACATTACAAAGTGAAACTCATAGTTCTTTCAGTAATTTTAGCACACAATGTATGACATGAAAAAGCTGGATTTATCATAAAACATGCCTAACAAGGACTACCAGACTGATGGGACTACGAGACCGATAAAATATAAAACGTTTCTAACTAGTGTAGTTTGGTGTCACTAGCCAAGGGGAGGCACAACTAAGCTATCACTGTATGGGTTTAGCTGCTACAGTGCCACGCACAGTACATTATCTTTCCTTATGTTTTGCTCAGATCATGTTCACGTAAACTGGAACTCATATACACATTTACATACACCCTGTTTTCCTGCTCAGCATCAGAGTGTGTGTTTCAGTTTCAACCCATTTATTCGTAAAAAAATAAAATAAAATCGGCGTATATCCATTTTTCCTCACACTGACTGTGTGCTAGCGTTTGACAGAATTAAGAGACTGTCAGCCAATAAGACACGAGTGTTTCCACGTATTTTCCTGTAAACCCTGTCTAATTAGTCTCGTCTCCGTTCACTGAAGATTACAGGCAGTCTTATTTTACTGACGTTCAGTTACATAGTGACAAACCGCTCCAAGTGGAGAATTATTCGGGGTTAAAGAAAAAAATCTTCGGGCAAAACGTTATTTATTTAAAAATGCATTTTACTTAGTATTGTTTTCTTAACAATAAATTTGTAAAGCAAGTAATATAATTTTATTGACATCAGTAACTGTAATCAAATAATATAAATTTAAAATGCAATGCGTTACATTACTGCGTTAACAGAAAAAGTAATTAGATTACAGTAGCGCATTACTTTGTAATATGTTACACCCAACTCTAGTATTAACACACTTGCTTCAAAAGGTGTTCAGTTGTTAAGCAATCGCAAATGGACTTTTATGTGGTTTCCCACACTGCACATCACTGTAAAACTGAAAATCACTTCCTCAGCACAATCAATTTAAACAAGTGTCAGTATCTGAATTGTAGTGCATTGTACATTATTAAATGATTTATGTCCATTTTGATTTGTAGACTATTTTTTTTTATTCCCAAACATATTCTGCTTATGTGTTAAAGACTGTTTGCACAGTGCTAAAATGGAGATTATACTGTAAGCTTACCTTACTTGGTATGAATATAAATCCTTGCACTCTAAAAATGACTGGGTTAAAAACAACCCAATTGGTAACCTAGCGCTTGGAAAATATGGCCGTTTCCCATGGCCAGGCCAAAAGGATAGGGTTTTGTGGATTCTGCCCAGTGAAGAAATTCCACAGTTTCAATGATCACAAACATGTTATGAATGTAACATCGGCCTTCATGTATTTCCAGTTTAATTGTATCTAACTCGATGAAGATAAAAATGTAACTGATACAGGAATGTAACTGATGACAGCTGACATGTCAAAGATGTTTGAGGTGTCATAACATGTCATGTGGACTAACTTTATAGTAATTTTATCTTGTATAGTTGGAAATAGTTGCATGATTATTCTGCAAAATCTCTTTTTTGTACTCCATGGAATAAATGTATGTGTTTAAGTTACGTGAAACTGAGCTGATTATCACAGTCAATCAATTATATCTGTAAAAGGGTTAAAAGTGTATAATAAACATGAAGACTGGGTAACTGCCTCTTGACTAGTTTTTCCCTCACAAATTTATGCATGTGCTTTTCCGATTAGAAAAAAATACATTTTGAGTTACACCACTTACATAAAACCTTCATTTATGTATATAAAAAGACTTTAGAAACCACACATGCATCAAATCAGCTCACTGGTCCAATCCACGGACGTCGTAGTGCATGCACGCGCTGAAACTTATTGCCGTCCTGAGAAGTTGTTTCATTTCCGGGAATCATTTTGTTTGAACTTAAATGAACCGGTGAACGGGTTTATTTGAACTGGTTCTTCGGTTCTCTTAGGCTGGCCACGCACCTGAATATCGATCCATCCATCCATCCATCCATCTTCAATGCCGCTTTATCCTTTTCAGGGTCACGGGGAAACCTGGACGCACCTGAAGATTTTAAGCCCGATTTGCACCCTCCCCAACGATCGGTGCCCCACCGATCGTTGGGGGGCGTGGCCCGATTCGAGGCTACCGAGTTTTTTCCCCCCCAAAAATCCTCAATTGTGTGGTGTATTATGATTATTTCACTGCTCTGGATCGAAGTCGGAGTCTCCCTGATCCCAGATCGTAAATATCAAACATGTCTGATATTTACGACTCTTGATTGGGCTGCCGGGGGCTGGACGCCCGCAATAGCCAATGAGAGCGAGCAAGCGTCACCAACCGGGCGTTACGTGCTTTTATAGCAGAAATAATTAACTTCCAACTCACCTCCAGCTCGCGCTGCAAGGTGTATAAGGCGCATTTATAGCATCTTCTCAGACAAGATTTCACCCATATTATTTTTCTCCTTTTTTGTTTTTCGCTGCAAAATATAACACACGCCAAGAGAGCCAGCTGACGAAGTCGAACGTCCTCCATATTTGTTTTTCTTCTGAAGTCACGTTTGATAAAACGCGTTTCTGTGAGACCCTTACTGCAGTGGACAGGTGTGTGGTCTTGCGGTCTGGACGAAGTGTCTAATGTGAGGATTATAATGTTAAAATTCGGTTGAAATTGACGTTATGTCTGTAGTCTCCCACAGTTTTAAAATCTGTTAAGATTAAAAAAGAGAAACGTCTAGTGTGTCCCTGACATTTTACGTATTTCATGTGTTTTACATGTCAATATGGACCATTGCAGACGTTTTTACATTCGAGCAGTGAAAGTCATATTACTCACGGGTTTTGATTCATTTAACTCGCTTTGTTCAATTCGCTTTGTTCAATTCGCCTTTCAGTGACAGAAACGACTTAAAAGGCCATTCTTGGGTTTTCACAGATATTCACATATTTCAGCGTTCTGTGTGATCGAGTGAATCATAAACTACATTAATTTGTTGTCTCACACACCTTAACAGGACTATGTAAGTCAGTATATGTAATGGCCATCTGAGGTAACAATTGTTAGTGTTACATCACTAATGTATAAGTTGTTAAATGTTATAATTTTGCACATTTTAATAAATATTAATGCAAACATTATATAAACTTACCTTAAAATGGTTGCAACCAGTGGCTTTTCCCCTTTGTCCTTTAAATATGACAACTGGGGAGTACATTTAAACATATTCAGGGTGCGAAGCGGTGGGCAGAAACAACCCAGCGCAGTGACCCAGTAGGTTTAACCCAACAACTGGAAAATTGAAACTATAAAACCCAACAAATTGAAATTGAAAATATCAAACCCAACAAAATGACCCAACAGCCTCAACCCAACAGTCTGGGTTAAAAAATAACCCAGCATTTTTTAGTGTGTAACAAATGCTGTTTTAGCTGCTGGACTTTGTGGTAAGGGGAAAAAGATTTTCAGAAATAATTGCTATTACTGAGTGACCAGCAATAATCTAGAATATCTTTTCAAATATTACACTTGTGCGATAGCCTCTCCACTTTTTTTTTTTTTTGAGGATTTGTCATTATAAATGCCGTCCTGCCCCACTAAAATGTATGGTCCTAAGTTGCTGCTAAAAATAAGCCTACTGGGTTCAGACATCAGTTCTACACACCAAAATTAAGGCCACTAATAGACATAAAGATAATAGACAACTTGGCCTGTATGCATCATGCATCAGTGAGAATGCACAAACAGGCATACGTATGTCAAGAGATTCAGTGATATGGGATATATTTCCACTAGTACTCAACTTCAATAAGGATGTCTGCAATGGAGTACTGGACCTGGCAGATAAACTGTTCTCTCTGACCATTCAAAAGTGCAAACACTAACTGATCATAGTACGGACCAAGGATCTTGTTTTTGTAAAAGGGGAAATGATGGATCAGTGCCTGAGTGTCATTTATGGGGAAACTCAAAACAATTGATACATGATTTCTTGATTAGACCTGAGTATGCACTCAGTATGCACTCATGCTGAAAGTTCTAAATAAAAAACAGAAATCATTTCAGACAACTGCTGATAGAAGCAAATTATTCTTACCAAAGCAGGCCAACGTCTTATGATGATTGCTGAATCTTCACTGAATCAAAATAGCAACAAGAAGTAATGCCTCAGAGAATTTTTTTAAGGCTGTTCCTGGGCAACACATTATTCCTTACATCACTTACCCATCATGGTGCCATGATGACTGAGATAATTGTTATGCTCATTTGCATAGAGGTTTGTGCTAGGAGACAGAAACAAAAACACCAAGTCAGACATATTGACTGACTTACAATCAATGAGGATATTATTATTTATTACTTATTTTTAAGTCATATCACGCTTCAGGGAAATCCCGTCACGCCCTGGAGAGCGCCGCAATGCCAGCCCCACACAAATCCTCACACACTCACACCCCCGCGCACCTCCTCACTTCTGACAGCACCCGCGTAAGAGAAAATAAAATTAATCACTTGGTCACTGTACCCAGCATCTCCCGCGTGTCTGTGCTCCGCCCCTCACAGGCTATTTCCCTACACTGGTGGCGGATGCGGGCATGAGCACAGACCTGCCCACGTGATAATACAAAAAAACAAACCAAAAAAAAAACAAAGAGGGAGAGAGACATGGATCCTGCGCTAAAACGCCTGCTGGAGGTCAGCATCCAGCAACAAACGGTTACACAGCAGCTCGCCGAAAGCCTCCAAGCCGCAACCCAGGAGCTGGTTGCCCTGAGGACTGAGACTCCTGCCACCTCCACGCCCCTCCCTGATCCGGGACGCGAGATCCACCGCCTGCTTCCCCCTCTCTCCCCCGAGGAAGATCTCGAGGCTTACTTCGAGACCTTTGAGAGTATCGCCTGCCGCGAAGGATGGGACCAGGAAGACTGGCCCCACGCCCTCGGCCCACTGCTCACGGGAGAGGCGCGCACCGCCTACTATGCCCTCGTGCCGGAGGAAGCTGCTGACTACGGGGAGATGAAGAAGGGAGTCCTGGCGTGGTGTGGGTGAACCCCCCCACCAGGCTGTGACGGAATTCCATCGCTGGGCTTATCGGCCGGGGGCCCAACCACGTGGACAACTGAACGCCCTCATCCGTATAACCAAAAGGTGGCTCCAGCCGGACGTGCATACCGCTGTGGAGGTGGCAGAAAAGGTGGTCATGGACCGCTTCCTGAGGGCGTTACCACGCACAGAGCGCCAGGCCATAGGGTTGCATGCGCCCGTGATGCCCCAGGAGCTCCTAACTGCCCTGGAGCGTACAATGGCCACCCTGGAGCTCGGCCAAGACGAACGGCGGACCCACGACATGCCCCTCGAGGGCATAGGCCCCCAGTCCAATCGCCAACACCGTCCCGGCACCTGGAGGACCCGCCGGAGTTCACCCGTCCGTGTGACCCCCGTGGACGAGTCCATGCCCACGGAGCCGGAGCTGGAACCCGCCAAGCCGATCCAGAAGCCGTGGTTAGCGGGGTGCACCCTCCATTCGCCGCACCCGCCGAATGCTCCCACCCTGACGGTGTGGGTCGAGGGGAGCCCCGTCACCGCCCTGCTGGACACTGGGAGCACGGTGATCCTCGCCCGACCGTCAATCCTGCCAAAAGGACCTTGCCAGAGCAGGGTTCTCACCGTAACCTGCATCCATGGGGACACCCGGGAAGTTACTGCAGTCGAGGTCCAGATCCGGGGTAAAGGCCCCTTCAGGTGGGCGTGATCCCCGATCTCCCGATGCCCCTGCTCCTTGGACGGGACTGGCCAGGATTCCTGACGGGCCCAGCTCTGGAGTCCGGCAGGATGCAGCAACGCACAAAGAGGAGCCGAGCCCGGCAGGCCTACTTGGCACGGGACGACAGAGACGCCACCACGGAAGGTAAGCCTCCCATACACGCTAACTCTGTGTCTTCTGTCTTTCACCAGGTGAGCCGGGAGGGGAATTTTGGACAGGAGCAGAAGGAAGACGACCGCCTGAAGCACTGCTGGGCCCAGGTGCGAGTGATAGAGGGAGCCGACCGGGACCCTAACCTGAGACTCCCTGCCTCTTACTTCCACGTCTGGGGTGGCCTCCTCTATCAACGGGTCTGCCGCCGCGGGGAGCAGGTGGATCTCCTGGTGGTGTCCAAGTCTAAGACTCAAACTTTAATGCACCTGGCCCACACCCATCCCCTCGGCGGCCACTTGGGGGTGCGAAACACCTTGGAGAAACTGAGGGATCGCTTTGTTTGGCCTGGAATGGATGCGGAGGTCCGGGGCTTCTGCCAGCAATGCCCTCAGTACCAGCGCACCGCCCCACGGAGGCCCCCGCCGGCACCCCTTATCCCTCTGCCCATTATCGGCGTCCCCTTCGAGTGGGTTGGCATGGACCTCATGGGGCCCCTTCCCAAGTCTGCCCGGGGCCACGAGTACATCCTGGTCATTCTGGACAATTGCCACCCGGTACCCCGAGGCGGTGCCGCTGCGCAAAGCCACCTCCCGTAACATCGCCAGGAAGCCGATACTCCTGTTCAGTCGTGTGGGGATCCCAAAGGACGTGCTGACCGACCAAGGTACGCCTTTTGTATCCAAACTAATGTCTGATCTGTGTCAACTGTTACAGGTGAAGCACCTTAAGATGTCTGTCTATCACCCGCAAACTGACGGGCTGGTCGAGCGATTCAACCAGATGCTCAAACAGATGTTACGCCGGGTAGTAGATGAGGAAGGAAGGAATTGGGACCTCCTCCTTCCCTACGTGCTCTTCGCCATCCGGGAGTGCCCCCAGGCGCCCACGGGCTTCACCCCCTTTGAGCTCCTCTTTGGACGGCGCCCTCGGGGACTGTTGGACGTGGCCCGCGAAGCATGGGAGGAGCAACTGTCCCCATTCCGCTTGGTCATCGACTACGTGCAAGAGATGCAAGAGAAGATTGACCGGGTAACCCCGATAGTCCAGGAGCACATGCGGGCCGCTGAGGAAGAACAAACAAGGGTATACAACCGTCCTGTGCAGCCCTGGGAATTCCAACCGGGGGATCGGGTCCTCCTACTAGTGCCCAGCAGCTCCTGTAAGTTCCTGGCCCGGTGGCAAGGCCCGTACACAGTCCTCGAGCGCAGAGGCCCCGTCAACTACCGCCTGCAGCAGCCCGGTAAGCGAGTAGAAGAGAAACTCTACCATGTGAACCAGCTGAAGAATCTATATCATAGATTCTATATCAGCCGGAAGTTGTCCCCCGCTGAGAGGACATACCCAGCCGTGGAGCGAGAGGCCCTGGCAATAAAGTGGGCCATCGAGGAGCTGTGGTACTACCTGGCCGGTCGGCACTTCATCCTCGTGACGGACCACATCCCCTTACAGTGGATGGCCAAGGCCAAAGACACCAACGCCAGGGTAACCTGTTGGTTCCTCACCTTACAAGACTTCTCGTTTCAGGTCCAGCACCGGGCGGGGGCCCAACATGGGAATGCAGATGGGCTCTCGCGACGAGACGCGTTCTGGGCCTGCTACGCAGTGGCAGTAGGCTCGGAGCTGAGTGGGGGGTACTGTCGCGATGGACCGACAGCTGGCGTGCATGGTAGGAGAGTTGCTCCTTCCCCGACTGCCGCGCAGGCACGAAGTGGACAGCCTTGCGTCAAGCCCGACGACAGTCGGAAGGCCCGTCACGATGGGGCGGAGCTGCCGACACAACCCCGGCCGGCGATTGGGGAGTCGGTCGGGAGAATTCCACCACTCAGCAGAGGGGGAGGGGTATAAGAGGACGCTCTTCCGCCCGTGCGATTTTGAGTAGTAGCTCGCATGACATATGCCTGTCACTTCTTAATGAATAGTTCCGACCTCCATACGGCGGCATTCTTTTCTAATCGCTCTCTCTCTCGGTGTCTCTCTTTCCAGAAGGCTCGGGTGCAGACGAGGACGCGGCCTGGTGAGCTTGCACGTGACGTTTAACAATGGCACGAGAAAGCCCTCACGCTTCAGGGAAATCCCGACACGCCCTGGAGAGCGCCGCAACGCCAGCCCCACACATTCACACCCCCGTGCACCTCCTCACTTCTGACAGCACCCGCGTAAGAGAAAATAAAATTAATCACTTGGTGACTGTACCCAGCGTCTCCTGCGTGTCTGTGCTCTGCCCCTCACGGGCTATTTCCCTACAGTATATATATATATATATATATATATATATATATATATATATATATGTACACAGAGCTGCTAAAAATTATTTGATATCTTCTGTTTTTGTGTACATCTGATACTAAAAAAATATATATATATCTCTTAAAACAAAGGCAACCTTAGTAAACACAATACAGTTTAATTTTTTTTTTTTTTATTGAAGCAAAAAAAGTTGTCCAACAACTATCACCCCTGTGAAAAACTAACTGCCCCCTTAAAATTAAAATCTGATTGTTCCACCTTTAGCAGCAATAACTGCAACCAAACGCTTCAGATAACTAGAGCTCAGTCTTTCACTTACTTCTAGGACTAGGATTTACTCCTATTCTTTGGATCATTATCTTGCTGCATAATCCAGTTGTGCTTGAGTTTCAACATAGGGACTGAAGACCAGACATTCTCCTTTCGGATTTTCTGGTAGAGAGCAGAATTCATGTTTCCCTCAAGTTGCCCGTTACTTTTTTGCAGGTTGTCCAGGCCCTGGAGCAGCAAAGCATCCACACACCATCACACTTCCACCACCATGCTTGATCCTAAGTATGTTGATCTTTTTGTAGAATTCTGTGTTTGGTTTACATCAGATGTAACAGGACCCGTCTTCCAAACAGTTCCACTTTCGACTCATCAGTCCACCGAAAATTGTCCCAAAAGGATTGAGGATCATCAAGGTGTGTTGTTTTGCAAAATACAGATGAGCCTTAATGTTCTTCTGGGTCAGCAGTGGTTTTCACCTCACTGTGCATTTCCATAGATGCCATTTTTGCCCAGCGTCTTTCTGATAGTGGAGTCATGAACAATGACCTTTATTGATTTTTAAGGGAGTTTTTCCATGCCAACATTACCTCTGGCTTGCACATTAGGGATAAATTCACACATTTAAAATCTATATCCTGAATTAATACATTTCTGTAAAGCTGCTTTGGGACAATGTCCATTGTTAAAAGTGCTATACAAATAAAAACTGAATTGAATTGATGCAAGAGAGTCCTCTAGTTCCTTTGATGTTGTCCTTGGCTCTTTTGTGAGTCATTGCTGTGCTCTGGAGGAATTTTGGAAGGTCGGCCACTTCTGATAAGGTTCACTACAGTGCAGAGTTTTTCCATTTGGAGATAATGACTCACTGTGGTCCTTTGGAGTCCCAGAGCCTTTTAAATAATTTTGTAACCCTTCCCAGACTGATGTATTTCAATCACTTTCTTCATCATTTCTGGAATTTCTTTCAATTTTGTCATAGTGTGTTACAGGGAAAGACCTTTTAACCAACTTCATACTGTTGAAAAAGTTCTATTTATGAATGCATTTTCATAGATTTGTGGAATTAGTAACTATGGGGGCAAATACAATTTCAAACAGGCCCAGTTGATAATGGAGAATTTTTTTGCATCAATAACTAACATTATTATTTAAAAAACTGTATTTTGTTTACACTCAGGTTGCCTTTGTTTTATCTTAGATTTTGTTTTCATTTCTGAAACAATTTGATAGGAGATGTACATAAAAACAGAAGAAATCAGGATAGGGCAAATACTTTTTCACAGGAAATTCAAGACCATTGTTGCCCTTACCAGGAGTGGTCGACCAACAAAGATCACGCCAACAGCAAGATGTGTAATAGTCTGTGAAGCCACAAAGGAACCCAGGGTAACTTCTAAGCACCTAATGGTCTCCCTCACACTGGCTAATATTAATGTTCATGAATTCACCATCATTAGAACACAGAATAACAATGGTGTGCATGTCAAGATTGCAAGGAGAAAACCACTGCTCTCCGAAAAGAACATTGCTGTGTCTGCAGTTTGCTAAAGATCACATGGACAAGCCAGAAGGCTATTGGAAAAATGTTTTGTGGACAGATGAGCCCAAAATGGAACTTTTTGGTTTAAATGAGAAGTGTTATGGTTGGAGAAAGTAAAACACTGCATTCCAGTATAAGAACCTTATCTCATCTGTGAAATCTGTGGTAGTATCATGGTTTGGGCCTGTTTTGCTGCATCTGGTCCATGACTTGCCATCATTGATGGAACAATGAATTCTGACTTATACCAGCAAATTATAAAGGAAAATTTCAGGACATTTGTCCGTGAACAGAATCTCAAGAGAAAATGGGTCATTCTACCAAAGAATGGTTAAAGAAAAATAAAGTTAATGTTTTGCAATGGCCAAGTCAAAGTCCTGACCTTAATCCAACAGAAATGTGGAAGAACCTTAAACAAGCAGTTCATGTGAGGAAACCCACCAACATCCCAGAGTGGAAGCTGTTTTGTACTGAGGAACGGACTAAAATTCCTCTAAGCCAATGTGCAGGACTGATCAACAATTACCAGAATCTTTTAGTTGCAGTTATTGTTGCACAAGGGGCTCACACCACATACTAAAACAATTCTAGATTCCTTTTCAACACAGTAGCAAAATTAACTAGGAATAAAACCACTACAGAGAGAAACACTCAATCATTACATAGCAGTGAAGATTTCATGAAATTTTTCATCGATAAGGTTGAAAATATTAGACGTGAAATACAGGCCATTAAATTAAAACCGGACAGTACTGTAACAAACCCATTACATGACAATGTAGCAATATCAGATCAATGTTTAGAGTATTTTGCTTCGCTTAGAGAGACCGAACTAGCTACATTAATCTCTTCAACCAATTCATCAACTTGCATACTAGATCCCGTACCTACATGTTTGTTTAAACAGATTTGTCCAGGAGTAATTGAACCACTTCTAAATATAATCAATTCTTCCCTAAGCACTGGCTATGTACCTAAATCACTTAAATTAGCAGTTATTAAACCCTTTATTAAAAAACCTGATCTTGACCCGTCTCAATTGTCCAGCTATAGACCAATATCAAATCTCCTGTTCATCTCTAAGATTTTAGAAAAGGTTGTAGCAAAGCAGTTATGCTCGTACTTAGATAGGAATAACATTCATGAAATGTATCAGTCAGGGTTTAGACCTCATCATAGCACAGAGACAGCATTAGTTAAAGTAGTAAATGACCTTCTACTGACCTACGATCAGGGTTGTGTCTCTCTGCTTGTGTTACTCGACCTTAGTGCAGCTTTTGATACTATAGATCACACTATTCTCCTTGATAGATTAGAAAATGTTGTTGGTATTAAGGGAACAGTCCTCTCCTGGCCTTATCGGTCTTATCTGACCGATCGTTATCAGTTCGTAGATGTAAATGGTGAATTCTCCATGCGTTACATGCAAAAGGTTACTTTTGGAGTTCCACAGGGTTCTGTTTTAGGCCCACTGCTCTTTACTTTATATATGCTACCCCTAGGTCAAATTATTCGTAAACATGGAATTAGCTTCCACTGTTATGCTGATGATACACAGTTGTATGTTTCAGCGAAGCCAGAGGACAGACAGAAGCTTAGTAAAGCTGAGGATTGTGTAAAGGACATTAGACATTGGATGTTAACTAACTTCCTTCTACTTAATTCTGATAAAACAGAAATACTTTTATTAGGCCCACGTGTAGCTAGAAGTAATCTTTCTGATCACATGGTTACTCTGGATGGTCTTTCTGTTTCATCATGTGCAGCAGTTAAAGACCTTGGAGTGATTATTGACTCCAGCCTATCATTTGATGCTCATGTAGATAATATTACTAGGATAGCCTTCTTTCATCTCAGAAATATTTCTAAAATAAGAAACATATTGTCACTACATGATGCGGAAATACTAGTTCATGCATTCGTCACCTCTAGATTAGATTACTGTAATGCCTTACTGTCTGGATGTTCCAGTAGGAATATAAATAAGCTCCAGTTAGTCCAGAATGCAGCTGCTAGAGTCCTAACTAGAACTAGAAGGTACGACCATATCACACCGATATTATCAATACTGCATTGGCTCCCAGTAAAATCTCGCATTAACTATAAAATACTTTTATTAACCTATAAAGCACTAAATGGTCTCGCGCCACAATATCTAAGTGACCTTTTGGTTTTATATAATCCGCCACGCCTACTTAGATCAAAACATGCAGGCTATTTGACGGTACCTCGAATAGTGAAGGCTACAGCAGGGGGAAGAGCTTTCTCTTATAGAGCCCCACAGTTATGGAACAGTCTTCCTATTAGTGTTCGGGACTCAGACACAGTCTCAGTGTTTAAGTCTAGGCTTAAAACGTATTTGTTTACTCAAGCCTACCCTGACTAGATTCTGTTCTACTACTTCGCAGTCATAATTATCTTTTTTCTCCCTCTCTCCTTTCGCCGAGCCCCACATGAATTTATGGAGATACTAGAGATCCAGATCCTTTCTGCCTCTGGATGGAGCTCAAATCTTCTCTAATTCCAGACTGCTGGGACTACGGCTGCTCCTAAGGCCATACAGACTTCATATAAATCCATAATGAACTTTTTCACACTATCTGTTGTTACCCAGATGAGGATAGGTTCCCTTCTGAGTCGGGTTCCTCTCAAGGTTTCTTCCTCTTAAAACATCTTAGGGAGTTTTTCCTTGCCACCGTCACCACTCAATGGCTTGCTCAGTTGGGATAAATTCGCACCTTTAATATCTGTATACCATGTTGATATTTCTGTAAAGCTGCTTTGAGACAATGTCAATTGTAAAAAGCGCTATACAAATAAAATTGAATTGAATTGAATACTGAAAGCAAAGGTTCACATACTTTTGCCACTTACAGATATGTAATATTTATTATTTTCCTCAACAAATAAATGACCAAGTATAATTTTTTTTTATCTCCTTTGTTTAATTGGGTTCTCTTTATCTACTTTTAGGACTTTATAATGCCTACAAGTTTTTTCAGATTTTTTGACAGATTTTGGGGATTCAGCCACAGCAATATCGACATGTTTTCCCAGACCACCACACATTTGATATATTTAGGTTGCACATCTTAACTGGAATAATCAGTTTGGTGTCTTATAGACAGCTACTGCAGCTACAGTCATAAAAATACACAGATATTTCCCTTAAGTAGAAATATTTATGCAGATGTTGCATTTTGACATTATCCCTTATCTGACATATTTCCCATCAAAACGGTTTACCATTACTTGATATGAGTAATTGATTTCTGTAGTTACTGGATACAATTTAATCCTCTTACAGTAGATGATTCAATTGTGTCTGATTTCAAATGCAATACAGATATTTGCTTGTATTCAAGCATTTTTGGGCAGACAATAACCTGCAATCTGAAATCATAAAACACCAAAATCTTCTTAACACAAGTCAATTCGCTTCCTGTGGAATCCAAAAGTTAGAATAAATCATGACCTCTTATAACACAACCCTCTTAAAGCATCAGCAGCAGGAAAACAACATAATACATTTTTAAACATCTGATCTGTTTAATAGTACAAAAAAAATATTAATGCAATTAGAAAGTCCTTAAAAGAGAAGACTGTTGGTCCTATTAATTAAATATAGTTTTGGTCCTCTGCAGCTCAGCCTGTTCTTAGTCGATGTTTTAGTCCAACTTGGACAATACATCAGTGTTTATACTGACTGCTCTGTGAAGGCAGCAGATTGCTTCCGTATATGTTTGGAGCTGCACTAAAAGAAGTCCTGTAGCTCTGAACGGAGGGGATTCTTGGTCCTGTCCCCAAACCCACACCTAGGCTGCTTCCTGGTTGCGTTAGGCCATGACTGAGCATCGTATTGTATGGTGAAGATCCGTAAGCAAGGCCCAAGTTATAAGGTCGTTGCTGATGAATATTTGGGAGTAAAACAGGTCGCACATTCCTGCCAGGTGTGTTGAAGGAGAACTCGGGCGGGCTGCTTGGTTTAGAGGGAGTGGAAGTCAGTGGCTCCGGTTCTTCAAGTTGCTTTCCAGATGAAACTGTGATATCAGAGAGGTTGAGAGGGCCAGTGGACAAGGATGGATGCACCCAATCGTCCTTGAAGATCTGTACAGTGAGTGTGGAGACAAGTGTGTGGAGGCGATTGGTCACATGAGCCAGCACCATTTGCTCGTTGGCATCCCGCCGGATGCGCACATGGACAGAGCCGGCCTATGTTTCCAAGAACACAAAACAAAGGAAACAAATGATTGCTAAAATAAATGAACCAATTACCTGGCAATAGCAGAATGCATACAATCATGCAGATTCACGCCAAGAGCTTCAGTTAATGTTCACACTAAACAAGAGAATGAAGACAAATGTCATCTCAGTGAATTTAACTGTGGCATGGTTGCTAGTGCCAGATGTACTGATCTGAGTATTTCAAACTGCAGATGTCCTGGGATTTCCACACACAACAGTCTCTGGTGTTTATACACCATTGATACTTGTAAGACACTTGAATAAATAAAAAATAATAACTGTTGGCAAACTGTTGTGGAATAAGAGGAGTAAAACCCTTCAGCATGTACTCTTATAGGAAAATAATCAACTGGGTAGGTTTAGGTCTGGCGCCATCAGATCACGCCATCATTGATTATTTGTTCTATAACAGGTTATGTACCTTACTGAGGAATAAACAGAACAATATAAAAACACTAACAGGTAAAGATAACGACCAGATAATATGAAAACTGGACTATATGCTTGTGCTAGATATTATGAATGAAATAAATGAATGAATGAATGAAAAAAAAAAAAGATAAGATCATAAGGTGGCTAAATAAACAAAACAACAACAAAAAAAACTCCAATAACACACCAGAGAGCCAAAGCCAATTGTCCAGAAGTGTTCATTCCGGACTTCTAAAACTCCATCCAGTGTAGAGACCTGGAAGAAGAGTTAAGTATTGTTAAAGATCAGCATTTGGTTGTATACCTGTATAAACATTAGATCTTAGACTGGAATTAGTATGATTTAGTTAATCTTGTCAACAGCTATGAAACTCACCTCTCTAAGCACTTTGTCAAGCTGTCCAATGACATGGGACGGAGTGGTCTGTGCATAAAGTGAGGAACATTATCAATAAATCAATTATGTTGTATATTATTATACCCGGAAGGATTTTTCCATTATTAATGACACAGAATTATACCTGGAGAAGGACCTTTCCACTGTACACACTCATGGGATACATGGTGCCAAAGGTCATGAGGGCGATAGCTACAGCAGAAACAGTGTCCACTGCATTATAGTTGCTGCAAAAACACAGAATCCTGTGTGATTACATGTACATTATATTTAAAAAGGATGTTTTTGTGTAGAGTTTGTACGTTTGCTATAACAGTGCTTGGGAATCAGGTACATGGATAATCAGAGTGGGGCCTGTTTAAATTAATTATAGAAATGTCCTTCTGTAAAAAGAATAACCAAATACACTGCCACATGTGGAAGTCTGTGCTGCTGTATGAAACACTGCTCATAAACTTCTATTTTAGCTTGATTTTACAACTATTCAGATCTACAATTCGTAATAACTGAATGTCTCAAATACTTTAAGAATTTATTTTGCCTGATCTTTTCTAATTTATATCTAGTCTTTGTCAATCAATAGATTTTATAATTTAATCTATTTTGGAAGGCTGCAATTACTTTACCTACTTTATCCAAGTAAAATTTAAATATAGATATACATTTTTTAAAAATTACATGCTTTTCTCCCAAATAAAGAGCCATCATTATCAAGAACTAGTGCTGATAAATTTTTAAGCATCATATCCCCTCCCAATTTGGTCACCTGCCAATTCCCACCCACCAGCCAGCTCTCCCCTTTTATATGACAGCTGCCTCTATGAAGAGTGAAGGCCAACACCTGCTTCCCCCACGACAAGTGATGCAGCCAACTGCTGTTCATGCTGCATCACAGGACAGCACAAGATACTTGCAGGAAAGTGCCATCAGCCCACTTCTTCATACATGAGCTCAACTGGCTAATGATGCTGTGAGAGACCCAACCCAGTACTCAAGGCCAATTTTGCTCCTTAGGCTCCTGGGATTCAAACTTGTACAGCCAGTGTTACAATATGCTGCACAGCACTTAAGTTTTAATAATCGTCACTATAGCCAAGGATTGACTAACTGAAAATATAAAACTGCAAATGTGAGTGTAGTTCAGTTGTATCTGGGAAATGATATGTGGAAGAAATATTTTAATGCCCTTACTTAATCTCGATGAGCATGTAAGTGATTCCAAGAGCAAAAGCTCCAGCTAGGTTGATAAGAACGAAGGGATTCATTCGGGGCAAAAGAATGCTGCTCAATGCTGGGACGATCCCACATAGACTGCAAACACAAAAACAGTGCAATTATCACAAGCCTCTCCGCAGTGTTAAAATAATTCCACTGCAAACAGTGAACATGCTGTAAACCTGCAAGTTGTTTCATTTCACTATTAAAAAAATCTCTGGGGATGAGGAGGAAAGTGAAGGGGATGAGGCATGTTTATTATAATCAGATAATCTCTCTGGTGCGCTCATATAATCATAGTAGAAGCCATGTATTGCGATTCCTTCACAGGAGCAAAACTTCAATAGAGTCATTAAATCCACTCTAGTGAGCAGTGGTGAGATATGCCATGTTTATACTTTATAAGTTACGCAAGCCTGTCACAATGGGCAAATAACCACATCACCATCCAATCATTCGACCATTCTCAAACTGAACTTTCATCACTAACATCTCACTAACCCACATGGAAACCTCAAATGACCTAGTAAAAACTCAAAATAATCACTAATAATCACTGGCGTTAATATGGTTAGCATTTATATTAAACAAAGACGTGTGACATTTGTTTTTCAAATGAAGTAATTTCTATGCAGACCATTACTGCTCATCTTTACATCATACTGCTTCTAAGAGATTTCATTTGAGCTTTCTGCTATTGTAAGATGGTCCCACATGCATTTAAGATTTCACAACTTTTATGCAACCGAGGGGGACAAAACACCAGGATCTGAATTTAAAATATTAAACCATACATATGAAAAGCTCAAAACAGGGTTTAAATTTTTTGCTTTGTTTGTTGAAAGCTACATGTACACTCTTGTCACATTATCTATTTAGTGGCTTCAATTTAAGTTTGCATGTGTCTCTGTATGTGCCTTTGGGAAAATGGTTTGAAATTGGTGACAGGATCCTACATTCACGCTCAGACTGAGGGCAAACGGCTGATACAGGGAATCAGAAGAGAGTCCAGTGACCCCAGTAATTACACCAGCACTGAAGTCATGGAAATCCATGACCATTTATACTCACCACATCCATGTAAGGACGTGCATTTTTACAATTTTGGTTGTGCATATCTCAGCTGTAATTATCTCTAAACAACAAATTCAACATGTTCCCTAACAACCTAGTCTCCGAAATTCAAAGTGTTCCATTTGAGAAGTTCCAGATGGAGGACTCTGTGAAAGAGGATCTTACCTTTGACTCAGGTCAGCTACATGCTCCTGTAGCCAACTGGTGCTGGCAGCTGTTTGAAAACAAAAAAAAAGACAGATTATTTAAAAAAAAAAAAAAAAAAAAAAAAAAAAAAAAAAAAAACCTGGTCCAGATCGTTGTTTGTGGGTAAGTGAGGTAACAGTAGCCATTTTGTTACCTGATCAGGCCAGGGTCGAGTCTAAGACAGCAAACCCCCTGGGTGAGATTCTCCAGTCATACACACACTTAACAATATCCGGTAAGTTAACATTTTATTTATATTGCACTTTTCAGTAACCTGAGATACTTAAAATGAAAAAGTTGTCCTTCCTATAAAAGCTCCTTAGCTTCCACATTATGTTGTACAAAAAAAACATCAAAATCGAAAACTCAATGCTTAATACATTAACTGATCATAGCTTTGCAGCATATGGACCAAAAGACGTCACAGATGCAAACAGCAATTCTACTAATCCTTAACCATTAACAGGGAGAAAAAGGCCATACCATAAAAATCTCATGCTAATAGCTGTATTAAAGGTCATGTTGAGCTTCACTTCAGAGAATGCACCTGGCAGGCAGTAGAAATGTAACTTTCTTGAGAATTTATTAGAGCAGAACACTATGTATGTCATGCAAATATTTACGGTCCAGAAAGTCTAAATGTCCAGGATTGTATATAAATAGACATTAATGCACCTAAATTGGTGCCGTTGGCTCTAGAATGTATTTCAGCACAACAAAATAGTTACCATACTTAAATATATGATACACCAGCCCAGAGCTCTGCTTTAATACCCTTTTTAATAAGCCCTTGTTGACTTGCCCTCACTATTACCCCTTGGGAGAACAGGTCTTTCTATTACTCTACTAGCTCAAGTAAAGTCTGTTGTCCTGAACAGGTAAAAGTAAATTCACAATGTTTGCACTGCATTACAAAGTTTACTCAGATAGTTACTTAGCTCACTCATGCTAGCCTAGTACTGCTTAGGTACTAGACTTACTATTTGCAAGTATTGTACAAGTAAGTTGAAGTACTGCGATTATCTATTGAAACTGTCATCTGTTCACTGATTGGACTCAAATTTTAACTGTACCCCAAGCCAAAGTTGTCCCAAAAAACCCCCCAAAAATGTCCCAAATCTACTAGTACAAACTGATTTTATTTCAACCCAACAAATACTGTTCACTCGATTTGTGCAGGATTTTGCATGTACTGTATGTTTTTTTTTGGACAATTTATCACACAACCCATTCAGCCGAGGTAGGACAATGTTTCAACATCACACATAGACTAAATGGCTCACATATTGTTTTCATGTCCAGCTCTTCTTTTAAGTCCCTGTATGGTATGGGAGGACAGCGGCTTATTAAAATATTCTTTTTTTCTAAATTGTGGTAATATATATATTGAGAGAGAGAGAGAGAAAATTAACCCTGCTGCTGGTCCCAGCCTCGCTGTTCTTTGGCTGTAATGCTAAAGCAGTCAGCGCCTGCAGAACTACATCTTGCCTTGCCAAATCTTTTTTTTGTCTTTGCTCTAAACGGGGTGGGGCAGTGGGGTCGGTAGCTGATACACTCATAAATGAAGCATTCTGATGGCATTTTAGCATATGGACTTTTAGAAAAACATAATTGATTAGCAAAAAGTAAAAATAAAACTTTCTTAATCATAACTTTATGCAGCGTTTTGGGGGCCCTTGATAGCTCGGGGCCCAAGGTACCTGCTCACCTTTGCCTAATGATTAATGGTAAAGTCTGCCCTGCTCTTAAGAATGGGAAACCCTTTAGACAAACCTGTTTTGCAAAAAGCAAAGTTTCTTACAATGATTCTTTAAGAACAATGCAATGGAAAAAAAAGCACCTACCTTCAGAAACGTAGACAAAGGGCTTGTTCTTGATTGAAAGGAGAGTCAGCAGGTTGAAAAACAAAGCCACAAAGGTCCCAACTAAAAGACGCCCCCTACAGAGAAGCAGCACAATGCAAATCAACAATAAACCAAACATCAAAATATTTTATTCTTTCAAATCCAACAAACCAAGTGAGGTCAGGTCAGGAAGGAATTACGCATAAGGGATTAGATATGACAGGTGATCTATAAGTTTACAGCATTATCCAAATGCATGACGAGATTATTGAAAGTCTTAACAGAAATGTGTCAGAAGGAATTTTAGACTGGACCAGAAGTATGCAATGTTTATAAGCTGAAATGTCATCAAAGGGAAGGAGGACAGATGTGATCATTAATCTTTTGTTTGGAGAAACATGGAATGACTATCTGAAAATCCCATTAGTGGTGTGGAGAGGATTAGTGCTCTCAGTATGGACTCAGCTGGAACACTGAGGTTAGTTGTCTCATGCCACTGTTGTTGGATCAGGAGTCATGCGCATGTACACACTTTTGGGAATAAGACGGTGTGTAATTGTGCGCATTCTTAATGCATGTGTGTAAGCGAAAAGGAATGGAAACTTACGTGTGCACCTCCGGTTGCTCCATGAAACGTTCCACGCTACAAAGAAAACAACACTAAACATTACAATACATAACCGCACACAGCAATTCCATTACACTTCTGAATATCAGGAGACAGAGCAACAATAGTAAACCTATAGTACAATAGCAACACTACAATAATGGAAGGTTTATGGAACAGGAATATGTACAAGCTTCAAATCGGCAAAGGCTGATATCGGTAATCTCTGAAACATTAAGGTCTGAAATGTTCAAAAGCATGTGATTGCTGTGACTGCTCTAAGGGAGAAATTAAATTATGCCAAGAGTTATACTAAGCTCATAACTATCAGGCAGAAAATGGAAATATGGAAACTGAAGTACCTGCCCACTTTGGCTGGGCAGGTCTTTGGTAAAGACGTGCAAATGAATTGATGTTACAAACCAGTGAGAGCTTTGACTGCAATTCTCTCACTTCAAAGACACTTATTACAACCCAGTGTTGGTCATAGAGAATGTATCTGCATTTCCATTAATGAAGTGAAAGTGTTTCCACTTTAATCAAAGCTCTGAGGAAAAGTTAAAAAATCCCTGGAGTTGTGAGGTGGCAATGTAACCTGCTACCTATTGTTTGATGGACAGCTAAAAGTCTTCCTAATTTTCTGAATGATTGTGAAAGCTCTTTACAAAGACCCTCATGTTCATTTGTAAGTCGCTTTGGATAAAAGCATATGCTAAATGAATAAATTAAATGTACAAAAATTTCCAAAGATTATTTTGGGAAAACTCTCACAAGCATAAACCAGGTTTAATGGTTCTGCTGTGGTTAAAGGTAATGCCAAACTGAACAGGGCCTGTAAATTGTAGCAAAAAATTATAAAGATTAAGTAAGTTAGGCATTTATGACACAAAAATTTTATTACAACATTTAGAGGAAAGGGCTCACCTTTCCTTCAAAATGAATAAAGCGCCCAGCTGAACCAGCACTGTAGAGGCAAACACTGCCAACACCTCAAAGCGTTCAAAACTGAAGAAACATCACACACAGAAAAACAAAACAACAGATTTAGCATTGCTCATGTTCAGTCAGAATGAGAAAACACAACCAGGCTTAGCTGACAGCATTAATGCCAAACAGGAGGAAAAACAGTTTTCCTGTTCCTATGCAACTCGCAAGTCATGATGACCTTTGGTCAGTGTCACAGTAAAGATGTGATTGAGATCTTGTGGAATAAGGAGGCCTTAGAGCAGTGGTCACCAGCCCTGTTCCTGCAGATTTACCTTCCTGAAGAAGGTAGCGCCAACCATAATCGTGCCCACCTGACCATCTAATCATTACCATAAGCTGTTCAACTAAAACAGGTGTGTTAGATTTTGGTTGGAGATGAAACCTGCAGGAAGGTAGCTCTCAAAGAAGAGGGTTGGTGACAACTGCCTTAGATTAATAAGAAATGGCTGGCAGTGAATTAAACCGTAAATGAATTACTTACCCAAATGAAAAGGCTTGACTTGGTTTTTTCATGGTCACCCAGGAGCTCATGAGGCATGTAATCAAACTGGAATAGACAAATCAGAGATGCAAGCTATGAAAAACACTAGAAGCAGAAAACATTTAAATAATTATATCCTTACATCATATTAAAAGGTATATTGAAACTTTATAAGAAAAGATTTAAAAGAGCAACTCCAGCAAACGTTCCATGAGAAACATCGAAAAATTGTGACTGGGTAGAAATAATCAGTAGGCTAGGCATATGGAACAAGACAATTTCATGTCACGGTTATTAGTTTTGTATTTATTAATTTTTAAATTTCTACAGTCAGAAATAAAGGTAGCAAACAGTATTTTCCTTGTCAAAGTACTTCTTTTGAAAAGATGCTTTTTTTTTTTTACAGACCTTTAGTATGTACATTTTACCTAGGAACATGTATATGGTGTACAATTACTTAAATTATTGAAATCATTTTAAAGCTTTAAAAAAGGTAGGAGTGGTCCTAAAGGTCCAATTATTAGGGGTGGAGGGAATGTGGGCTTCATTAGGTTTAAATATGTATTACACCTCACATAATATAAGTTTATCAAACAATACAATTCAGTTCAACGTACTGTTACACCCCCACCAATTATGTGCCTTGACTTATTTTCAGGTATACTATAATCACTCCCTCAGTACAGTATTGTTCTGTATGGTATTTGAGCTGTAAGAAAGAACATAATACCACGTTCGATGGGCAAGTGAAGAACATGGAGGGTCTTTTCTGTGCAAGACAGATGGCGTTTGAACACAGGAGTGTAGTAACAAGGAAAAGAAGCCACTGGAGATGCTCTTTAACAGGCTGTGAATATTGTATTACAGACACTTACCTGAAGAGATCGAAAATGGTGAGGTATGTGTAGGCTGTTAAGGCTGAAAGAGAATACAAGAACTTTGTAGTTAAAAAGCAAAAAATTGCACATATCACTAAAATTATTTGCTTGGTGGTGCAGGGAGTATCTGAGAAAAGTGCTTTGCAGAAGACTTGAGAAAGCCAGACTGAAGGCTAGCTCTGCAAATTTCATTTGTATATTATGGACATGAAGGGGAATTTAAGATTCTTTACAATTCAATTCAAAGTGAACATCATGGAAAGGATGTATAATAGGATGTATAATATAAATAAAAGTCCACATACACGTGCACTTTATACAATCAAACACAGTGCTGAAGCCTTGATTTGTCACTGAAAGGTTGATTGGCATTATTTTTCTGAGTCGTATGAGTCACAAAAACACCCTCAAGCAGAACATTGTGAATAGTTGCTGGATTCATATGCACATCTGCAAAATGCTGCAAAGGAAGAAAAATACAAGAGACACTGAATAGTGATAGACATCCAAATCCCTGGTGGAGGGGAACCAAATCCTTGTAGCATATTGTTAGCAGATTAAGGTCACTTGTGTATGTTTACAGACCCGATCAATGCGTATGAAAGGAGGAGAAGCAGTGGTGGAAAACGGAGCCGGACCAGGGAGCTAAATATTTAATAAACGTCTGCAGGCTCTGAGCACCAAAACATGTCAAATTGCCCACTGCCCTCCTTCCTCTCTCTCTCTTCCACCCCTGGGGGACTGTGAAGTCCATTAAAACAGCATTAAGCATTGCCTGGTTATTCAAAACAGAAGGATAAAGTAAAGGAGGTTGAACTATGGCGATTGGATTCGCCTGCGTTGTGTGCTCTCAGAACCGCACAGAAACCTGGTATTTTTGGTAAGTAAGTGAGAATTTGCAAACTGCAGTGCTCGGCTGTCATTGAGCTCGGGTGTCTGTTGACGCGGCATGTTGAAATAACGATAGATTGGCCAAGATGTAAACCAAAAGCCTTATTGATCGACTACAATGTAACACCTGGTGAGAGAAACAGGAGAATGTAGAAGGACACGAGCCCTGCTGACATGAGCTTCTCTGGGTGTAAACGGAGACGCTGCTTCTGGTAGAGTTGAGGTGAATGTGTGCCACAGAGCAACACTGTCCATGTGGACCGGGAATATTATTGCCAGGAAATTGGATTTTGTTGACCAAATCCTTAATTACAACTCTTTATTCTCACCATACAAATGTCATATATAAAGTAGTTAAGATAGTTCAGGGCAATTCATATTTGGCTCCATCAAAATCTGGAAATCATAGAACATTACCTCACTCAGGAAAGCATATTAGACAGATCTAGCTAGAGCTTTACAAAATGCAATTTTATTTTTAAGTTCTCCAAAGGGAATTACTTGCCGTGTTCAGACTTCTCAAAGTGTTTGTAATTCTTATTACATAATTCAAGGAATAACACAGGGCATGCTGTTATACCCGTAACATCATGTTCAAAAGTGTTTGTTTCCTCGAATACCACAGCAATTCACAAAAAAATCAAATTTATTAGTTTTAATTTATTAAAGAATGCAGTTATACTTGTAACCGTTTGTAGTTAATGTTGTGGAACGTCCACATTGTTTCACTCACATTTAGGGCTGCAACTATCAGTTATTTTCATAATCGATTACTCGGACGATAATTTTTTCTCTGTAAAATAAAAAACTACCGATACCATTTTTTTTCATTTATTTAAAATAAAATCCAGAACTGTTACAAATATAAACTTCAGACTACAGCTTTACATTAACACAACTGTTTGTCCTATTTATTTATTATATAAAGTGTTATATATATATATATATATATATATATATATATAGGCATTATTTTTCATGGATGCACAAAAAAAAATTACGATATTTAAACTACAGTCCTAAATTAATAATAAAATCCCACTTTCACTGCACCTCATGATTTCTGTTACTCACTGCCTTTAGGCATACTGTTTTACTTCTGTTTACTTTGATCGCAGTGTTTTAATTAGATCTTACTCGCGCTCCCACTGCTTATCACAGCGTCTACACTGCGAGTGAGGAGCAACGTTACTAATAGATCACTTCCATTATAATAAATGACAGAATTTACTCTGCAAGCACACAAATAATATGACAATAAGCTTGATTTAACATGAACCTCTTAAGCAATTTTGGATATAAACATAAGTCTGTGCTCATGCATCACTTTCATGCTTCCATGCTACACAAGCTCCATTTTGTAAAGTTTGCAGGTTTATACTACATTTAATATAAAATGCTCCCATGCCTTAGAGGACTTAGGTCACACACTTTTTTCCGCCGTCACTTGACGATTCCGCCTCCGCCTGATGGTGACTGTGGTCATGTTGGGCATAAAAGGTAACGTTGACTCTAGGTATTCTGCTAAAGCTAGCCGCGTCACATTATGTGCATTTGACGTCAAGTGCCATCGTCTGGCTTATACTTCCGGTTAATAAAAAAAAAAACGCTCATGTTCCATTTGAGACAGTCCATTGAGCGCGTAAGTGTATAGTACGTCATTTGGGACAAAACTTTGATCTGTCCTTCCCGAAGCGTATTTCAGAAGAGAGCAACTAATCGATAATGAGATTCATCATCAACGATTTTCATAATCGATTATTATCGATTTTAGCGATTAGTTGTTGCAGCTCTACTTGCATTATAGCAGCTACAAACCGTAATTCTCTCACCAGTCTCTATTTTTTCCTCACACTTGAAGTTAATAAAACAATAAAAACACAGTATTTGTTATTGAAAGAAGTGCAAATCATAAACTGCTCTGTCCTGAAGACTCTACTGGTGAGAAACTTGTTACAAAGCACTGACACCAGAGACTCCTTCCATAAATATTTCGTCATACCAATCAGACGTCTTTTCTTTGTTATACGTTTTTTTGTTTTTTTTTTTTAAACCATGCTTCGATTATGTGGAACGTCCACCATAACCCCAAGTGAATGGGTTGTTACCAAAGAATTGATAAAGTATTATAATAAGTGCATTAATACAAACTACAGCGGTAACAACTAATCGATGAAATTGATAATAATCAAGAATGAAAATCGTCAACGAATCTCGTTATCGATTAGTTGGTCTGCTCGCAGTACATTTCCTCATTATGGTACTTCTGTTCCGAAAACATGCTTCGGAGAGTAAATACTAAAGTTGTGTCCCAAATGACGTACTATACACTTACACTATGCACTCTACCACCTAGTGCAGTGTTTCGGCGGACCCCTAGTGATCAGTGGTGTAATTGCAGGGGGTCTATAGGAATGTTTTAAAAATGCTGAAATAATATTGAAATAATAATATATATGTTTTTTTTTAAATGTATCAAAATATATTCAAATGTTTTATGTTTTTAATGTTTTAAAGTTAATCAATTTGGTTATTCGTGTGCTTTCACAAATATCACGTTAGCTGAGCTGACGATCGTTCATTGATGGTTTTATTTTAAATTTACTTACAAATGAAATGATAATTTGCAAAAACTTATGAGTGGTAGACAAGTTCAAGTGTCGCATTGATTGATCAAATAAACAAAAGATAATTCAGAGTCAAATAAAATGTTACACCAACAATAAAATGTAAATGAACCTGGTATTTGAACCAATCCCTGGGGAATGACCAGTTCTACCAATCAACCAGGGATTGCTAGGACTGTAGAATTCAGTGCTTTTTGTGCATCCATAAAAAGTAATACATAAATACTAATATATTATAATATATATATATATATATATATATATATATATATATATATATATATATATATATATATATATATACACACACACACACATATGTATGTGTATATATATACATACACACACATATACACACACACATATATATACAAGTATTTATGTATTATGTTTTATAGATGCAATAAAAGCATGGAATTAAAAGTACAGTCCTAAATTAATAATATATATTCTGGTGTGTGTGTATAGGGTTCTTTTCAGTCTTATATAATTGGAAAAATAGTTTTGTAAAGTTTTAGTCTTAAATTAATAGTTGTAACACTCAGTTTGTGGATTTTATTTTAAATAAATGAAAAAATGGTATTGGAAGTTTGCCCCCACCCCATCCGATTAATCAAAAAATAAATAATAATAATAATAAAAAAATAATAGGCCAATTAATCGATTATGAAAATAACCATTAGTTGCAGCCCTAATACAAACCTTCAATCTGAATTATAGCAGTGCAATTACAGAATATATAAAAAAAGATTTGAGAATTTAACAATGCTGTGTTATAAAATATTCTCCAGCATGCAAATATAACCAATTATCCAACACCAATTTACTAGAGGAAGAGTGAATCTTGTAGTGTTGGGGCAATTACAGTTTGTATATTCATAAGATCTGGATTTCTTGATGATGACTCAAGATATTTGTGTGGCTTTTTCTGTTGTCTAATGGCTTTTCTGGGGAAGCACCACAAGTCAATATAGAAAAAAAGATGGCCCTCAAATAAAAATACAAACTTGACGGCTTGAGCCATCAAATATTCTACACAAGAATCATACTGGTATATATTCATTCCTAAGAGAATAGCAGAAAGTAGCTCTCTGTAATAGCAGTCCATTAAAAAGTGTTCAATGACTTGACACTTGATAAATGGTGAGGATTGTCCTCTGAAATTGTAGGATAGTCTGGTTTTCAACAATAATTAATAGGTTTGTGTAATGCAAGCCCACAGATGGAGCAGGGAATACTATACGTTAAGTAGACTGTCAGTAATGAGTAAAAGAGTTCAGACATGTCTCGCAGGAGCTTTTATTGATGTCCTACTGCCTTAAGGGCTTCCACAAGAAATAATTTTTTAAAAACCCTATAGCATCATAATGTCTGAAAAAACACTGATGCTGCTTAATTAGCATTAATAATAACAACAACAACAATAATAATGGTCATTGCTTTGCAATATCTAAACTTTCACTAGGTGCAAAATTTAGAGTTGCATTATAAATAATATAGTAAAATATTATTACAATTTGCTCAGGCTTAAGATCTGTTTGTTGACCATCCGTCTCTCTCCATCTCCCAGTTATTAGCAGATGACAAAAATGCAACAGAGGGATTATAATCAAAGGAAAGAATTTAGATAACGGCTAACTTAGTATGACTTCATCTTTGGAAATAAATGAAATGGAGTAAATTCTCTGTGTAGTGGTATGAGGTATGAATCGGTAAAGGTTGAAAGACAACAAAAAGGTAGGACATATAATAAGAGTAAAGTTAAGAACAGGAAGTTGTTTGGTCACTTGCAAAGCAGACATTTGACCTTTGGCGAACCACTAATTTAGCCACACATGCACACACACACACACACACACACAACTTTCATTTTGACTTGCTCTTGATACGGGAGCTCAGCACAATCTAAGTGGAGAATCTGTCCTATGCACAATGCAGTAAAAGACAGGAGGACATGCAAAGAGCAAGTAGAAATTATCCTGAAATAAACCATAGTAAAGGTTACAATACTGATCATCACTTTTCTAAAGCAGAAACAGTAAGTCTCTTGCCATGTTTT
>NC_071283.1:7168098-7293098 GCF_023375685.1 Ictalurus furcatus
AACATTAACTGAAGCTCTTGATGTTATGTATTGTGCTGCTGCTACATGACTGGCTGATTGGATAATTGCAGGTGTATGTATATTAAAAGGGTGCAGCAAGGTCTGTCTCTTTCACTGCTACAACTTGAGCAAGCATGTAAGAAACAAAATCTTCCCCTCAATGCCATAAATATTAGCGTTTCATTTCAGTGTGGATAAACACCATATGGGAAGTGTACCAACAAACTCTTGTCCTCTGGATCTTTTGTCCTCTGTCTGCAGGAAGAAGCACAGATCGGTGTGCTTGGTATTGACGTTGATATCAGCTTTCACTTCTCTGCTCAATACATGAGCGGCGTCCATTTCCTGTGTACAACGCAGTGGTGGCAGTTTCTGCCATCTGTCTATATTTTTGCACTTCTCCTTACACACACACACAGAGTTGGCTGATACTTATATTATATATAAGTATCAAATAATAAAACACACACACACACACACATATATATATATATATATATATATATATATATATATATATATATATATATATATATATATATATATATATATATATATATACACACACACACACACATATATATACACATATAATATATGTGTGTGTGTATATATTATATATGTATGTATATTATATATATAATATACATACATATATATGTGTGTGTGTGTATATATGTATATATATAAAATATACATACACATATACATACATATATATATATATATAAAATATATGTGTGTGTATATATTATATATATGTATGTATATTATATATATATATAATATACATACATATATATATATGTGTGTGTGTGTATATATATATAAAATATACATACATATATACATACATATTTATATATAATATACATACATATATATGTGTGTGTGTGTATATATATATATATATATATAAATAAAATATACATACATATATACATACATATTATATATATATATATATATATATATATATATATATATGTGTGTGTGTGTGTGTGTGTGTGTGTATATATATAAAATATACATACATATATACATACATATTTATATATAATATACATACATATATATGTGTGTGTGTATATATATATATAAATAAAATATACATACATATATACATACATATTATATATACATATGTATTATATACACACACACACACAGTGGTGCTTGAAAGTTTGTGAACCCTTTATAATTTTCTATATTTCTGCATAAATGTTATCTAAAACCTCAGCAGATTTTCACACAAGTCCAAGAAGTAGATGAAGAGAACCCAAGTAAACAAATGAGAAAAATATTGTACTTTTTCATTTATTTATTGAAGACAATGATCCAATATTACATATCTGTGAGGGGTAAAAGTATGTGCCCCTCTAAGATTAGCAGTTAATCTGAAGGTGAAATTAGAGTCAGGTGTTTTTAGTCAGTGGGATAATGATCAGGTGCGAGTGATTGAGTGATGCCCTGTTTTATTTAAAGAACAGAGTTCTATCAGAGTCTGATCTTCACAACATGTTTGTGGAAGTGCATCATGGCACGAACAAAGGAGATTTCTGAGGACCTCAGAAAGAGTTGTTGAAGCTCATCAGGCTGAAAAGGGTCACAAAACTATTTCTAAAGAATTTGACTTCACCAATCCACAGTCAGACAGATTGTGTACAAATGGAGGAAATTCAACACCATTGTTCCCCTCCCAAGGAGTGGAGACCAACAAAGATCACTCCAAGAGCAAGACGTGTAATAGTCCACGAGGTCACAGAGGAACCTAGGGTAACTTCTAAGCATCTACAGTCCTCTCTCACATGGGCTAATGTTAATGCTCATGAGTCCACCATAAGGAGAAAATTGAATAATAAATGGTGTGCATAGCAGGATTGCAAGGAGAAAGCCACTGCTCTCCAAAACGAACATTGCTGCTCTTCTGCAGTTTGATAAAGATCACACGGACGAGCCAGAAACATTTTGGAAAAATGTTATCCCATCTGTGAAACACGGTGGTGGTAGTATCATGGTTTGGGACTGTTTTACTGCATCTGGTCCAGGATGACTCGCCATCACTGATGGAACAATGAATTCTGAATTACACCAGCGAATTCTAAAGGAAAATGTCAGGACATCTGTCTATGAACTGAATCTGAAGAGAAAGTGGGTCATGTAGCAAGACAATGATCTTAAGCACACAAGTCGTTCTATCAAAGAACGGTTAAAGAAGAATAAAGTTAATGTTTTGGAATGGCCAAGTCAAAGTCCTGACCTTAATCCAACAGAAATGTTGTGGAAGGACCTGAAGCAAGCAGTTCATGTGAGGAAACCCACCAACATCCCAGAGATTCAGCTGTTCTGTACTGAGGAACAGGCTAAAATTCCTCCAAGCCGATGTGCAGGACTGATCAACAGATAGATATGTAGAATCAACAGAACAGATATGTAATACTGGATCATTTTCCTCATTAAATAAATGATCAAGTATAATATTTTTGTCTCGTTTGTTTAATCGGGTTCTCTTTATCTACTTTTTGAACTTTGTGAAAATTTGATGATGTTTTAGATCATATTTATGCAGAAATATAGAAACTTCTAAAGGGTTCACAAACTTTCAAGCACCTGTGTGTGTGTGTGTGCGCATATTTTATATATATATATATATATATATATATATATATATATATATATATATATATATATAAAAATAAGGAGTTATGTTATTAAAATTTTCTTCCAAACTACCAGATCAATAACCAACTCAACTAACGAGAGACAATCAATCACAGCTAACACAGGACAACAAGCACTCTTTACGGTTAACCATAAACTGAAAATACAGTTTTGCACATTTGGTCTTCAGAAGTTCCTCAACAGCACTAATCACGTTGTGCTGTCACACGTTACAGGTTTATAATCTAAAAGCACTTGTGTACTTACCCATACTGTTTGTGGAGTTGCACCACATCAGCAGAGAAGCTGTGCAGATTACATTCAGCACCCCAAACAGTAGGATCTTCCATGACTGCAACACATTTAAACACACACCATTTTCAGAAGGTTAAAAATGGTCATTTTCAAGACGAAACTACAGTAGGCAAGCAAAGTCAATGATTAAAAGAGACAATTTGTAACCTTAGTATGATAAGACTAATTTCAGGCAGAACTCTGATAGAACCTTACAATAGTAATAGTAAATGTTAGTGAAACAGCAATTAAGGACTCATAGTACAAGCAATAAATACAAATACATTACTGAAAATTCAGGAAAAGCTGCATTAATTAATAATGAAATAGGTTTGTGAAGAATCCGACAAACTGTCAATTATTTTAAATTTAAATAAATTTAGTAGAATCTGCACAGATTCATTCTTGTTAATTCAACGTTTGAGTATAAAAGAAGCAAAGTCTCAAAGGAAGCCTGTACTGAGATACAAAGTGTACCATCACCTCAGTGTACTGTTACATATCTAGTAGCCAAAAATGTGCCTGTTACTGAAACTGTAGCCACTGCTGTTTACTGTTTATAAAGCAAACAAGGTGTTCTTACAGGGCTGCAATCAAGGAAACCAAAAATTTTATATTATTTATCAAATAAAAGTGTTTAAAGTAGTTTAATGAAAGTACATTCACATTAGTGATGTCACGACACCAAAAATCTAGTAGTCTGTACCGATACCACCAAAAGTACACGATAATCGATACCAAAGTCGATACCACAGTGTGGTATATAAAAAAAAAAAAATAAAAAAAAAAAAAAAAGGAAATTCATTAGAAACTCTCTGGAGGACATCCTCCTCTGGCTGATACTGGCAAAGAGAGAGAGAGAGAGAGCGGGATATTTTAGTTATCAAACACTGACAATGAGTGGAGGCTACAGTGGAGGTGCATTCCTAGACGCACACACAGATGCACACACAGATGCACACACAGATGCACACACAGATGCACACACAGATGCACACACAGATGCACACACAGATGCACACACAGATGCACACCCCTAATACTCTGAATGCAAGCATTAGTTTAAATTCACTGATATGGTGGCAGGCTAAAAAGATTTATTGAAAGCATGAACATTTGAATAATTATTAGTGACGTAAGGCTACATTTTGCTGACAGGACACGGGCTGAATGGCGATGCATGGTGTCCATTAGGAGGTAGCTTATAATACTGCAATGCGTTAGCGTCGTTAGCAAATAACAGGCTATTGCAAACATTACATGGAGCATAAGGTTAGCTGGTTTCATGGCAACAATGCCAGCTGCCTCAAACAAACATAATATAGGACCCATCTTTCAGGTGCTTCGCCAAATTCCAGGTGTTTCCTCACTTTGTTTGAAATGAACGATAGCATCGGTTGCACACTGGCTTCAGAGCATCAATTATATGTTTGTTGTCATCCGCCTCGAATGCGAAGTATTTCCATATTCCATACCACATTTCCTCTCAACGAGTCGAGGCAGAGCTAAACTTCTGTAGTTTTTCCCCATGTGCTTGTAGGCGTTGTTCTTCTTCTTTACCACTTGTGGACCGACTAAAACACTTGTGCATATTTGCTGCCCCTATCAGTTCCAGAAGAACTGTAACCTTGGTACCTTCATTACCAACAGTACCTTCGCTACTGCAGAAAAACAAGTACCGTCATGTTTTAAGAATGTTAGTACAGACTTGGTACTGAAGTATCGGTTCTTGTGACATCCCTAATTCACATTACAGCGGGTTAGTCTCGTCCACTGGCGTTACAGCAGGTTAGCCCCACCCATTCACACGAGACATCGTATATCAGCATTGGTCCAGAATTCCCATATAGCATCTTTAGTGGTGATCTGGAAGTCCGACCACTGAGACATGAATGTTTTGTCGCTGCTGGGGACAGTGCTAAAAGGTGCTCAAAACGATCCTCAAGCTGCCAGTCTGCACTAGCTGTAACTAAGCTCACTAGAAATTTGAAAGACTACATAAACTACACATGCATTTACACTGTGCTGAACAGAAGCGGAGATACTTCTTTTAAAGCAAAGCTACCCTGCTCAACATGTTTCATTCTCTTTAAAGGGAACCCAGACTATGAAGGCTTATTAGATTAACACCAACATCCGCTATATAAATCCGCTATACAAAAACACTCAGTTAGAAAAATTTAAAATCCTTGCACTCGTAGGCCGCCATTGTTGTTCATGTTGCAATGCATTCTGGGTAGTGACGTCAAATGGTTGCAACGGTCTTGATTCTCTAGCGACCCTACAGCGATATAAACATGTCTTCAGCCTGCTCAATTTGAACCTGAGCGTAACATAAGTGAGGAGGCTAACATAGAAGACATTACTCAAAATGAAGATGATCAGAGAGGTGAGGAGGTGAGAGGGGGCAAAATCTACGCATATGGATTAAACTATCATTTTATGATAAACCGTATTCTAAAATCAATAATTTTAGAGATTATCAGCCATCTCGTTGTCGTATACTTTATCACGTTAAAATCCTGTTGACCCACCAGCGCGTTGTTGCCATGTTATGAACAAAAATCTATGCTATCTACACAGCCTTTGTGTGTATGAAGGTACTCATGTCTTTGGAAAGCTAAGATTCTTGTGATTTGATTGATATAAACTGTTTTTAAGATACAATCACAACAGCAGCTACAATCAACGTCTCTGTCAGACCACCGATATACAAACAAACACTTACGAAATGAAGGCAACTCACCTTATATTAAGCCTCACAGTAATCCACTGATCCGTAACATCCTGACAAAAACAGTCTTGTTACACTGGCAAAGGTCCAAACAATCAAATTATGTAAAAATATTTAGTCCACCTTTCAAAAGAGACCAAAACCATGCATGTACCCCAAATGGTTCAAGAACAGCTTAAATTTTACTTTTGGAATGCCTTGGCTAGGCGTTTTAGGTTAATTTTACAGGAGCTTTACATTATGAGAATCTACAGAAAAACGCACTAACAAGATGCTTACGGGTTTGATTATATTTACAGATATCCCCTGTATCACAGCACACAACAACTAGAAAACTACAGCCAAAAGCAGCACAGTGTGGCATTATTTTCCTTCTGCAGGGGCTAGTAGCTAATTCTTTTGAGCGCTCAAAAGCAACCATTTTAAGTCGTCGACTCAGGGTGCATTGCGCATGTCACATAATGGCGGCCTCCATAGGTAATAATATGTATTAAATATTAAGGATTTTTAAAGTAATTAACATATTTCATGTGTTTCTAACAACGTATTTTAGTAGGAAAGGGCAATTATTGCATGTTAAGGCCTACAAGTCTTAATAGACGGGGTTCCTTTTAACGTAAGCCCCCATTCATGTTTTGGAATTGAAGATATTCTGTGTGTGAAAGGCTAGCACAGCTTTATCTGTCTGGCAAGCACAGATAAGGAAAACTAAGATGAAAGCCAAGATGCTCTAAAGTCAGACAACACAGGCTATTAAAGTTCACACAGAATACAACATAGGTTAAAAGTAAACTCGTATTACGAAATATTAGACATTTTATCTTTGCTGATCTTAAAGCAGTAAACGCTACATTTTCTGATTTAAATTATCTAACTTCATATCCATTATGATAGACAGAACATATGGGCAATTCCCAATACTCCCGTCAGGTGTCTCAAACCTATAACAAAGCGAGGATAAACCTTTTAGGTTTACAGAATCAAGACAATGAAGCGATCATGTATTTAATTGAAATGAACAAACGGAACCTTAAAAACTATATTTACTACTGAATTTCCAAAGACGTGACTAATAAAGTTCACAACCATGACCCCTTCGAACCCAGATCCCATACTGATCTTGGTTGGCTTGATAAAGTACAATGTGTTATCCAATCCTGCTTGGTTTGTAAAGCAGGACGCTTATTATATTGGCCAAACTGGATTACAACTCACCCCTGACACCCCATGACTTCATCTGCTGTAGTTAGAGTGATTTAAACAAGTATGATGATGACTCCTAGGAAAACATGTTATCGAAAGGATATTCAAAGAATGTAAGTCAGCATTTGGTCTAATTTTGTTGCAGAAAAACCCTGAAACTATATACCCAAAATAAAAACACAAACAATTCACAAGGAACTCACCCGTCTATCTGAAGTGACTAAGTTGAACTCTTGGATGAACTTGCTAAAGATGGACTTGTGTGACTTGCGGAAGGGGTGAATGGTGCCCTGCAAGAGTAAGCAAACAAAAAGTCAACATACATATGAATTAGGGCTGGGTGATATGGTGAAAAAATGTGTCATGATAGATTTTTCAAAATCATTCAACATTCATATTTATCAATAATATAATAATAATAATAATAATAATAATAATAATAATAATTATTAATAATAATAATTATTATTATTAATAATAATACATTTCCTGATGCTCAACAGTAATTTTTTTTTACATATTTATTTCATACCAAATAAATGAACTATGAATAAAACAAACAAACAAACAAACATTCAGCTTTATATTCATCATTCAACTCCTTTAACTCTCTTAACAAAATCTGTCCACATTCAGGCAAACTTTGCACATAATGTTCTGCGTGACATCTGATTTAAGAAAGAAACCCTGCATCAATTCATATTTTATTTGTATAAGCCTTTTTAACAATGGATATTGCCACAAAGCAGCTTTACAAAAATATATAAATCTGGGATATAATTTTTTTTTATTTATAAATGTATCCCCAATGAGCAATCCAGAGGTGATCGTGGAAAGGAAAATCTCCCTGAGACAACATTATGAGGAAGAAACCTTGAGAGGAACCAGACTCAAAAACGGAACCCATCCTCATCTGAGTAACAACAATTAGTGCAATTATAAAGAATTTCCCTTCTATAACTGTATAATATATAGTCAAAAAGTGCAACTTTATACATTTTAATGACACCAACAGGAGTGAGAGATGCTGGTACATTTATTTTTACTGTTATTTGTGTGGATATCACACTTGCATGGCACAATCAGTGAAACCATGGCAACCGAGTGACATGCAAATATTAACACCTCCTTGACCTGCTTGGTTGGACATTGGCCCATGAAGCGTTGAAGCTTTCCAGTTGAACAATACTACATTAAACAAAAAAAAAAATAAAAATCGGCCTGTTTACAATGTGAAACTATTTAAATGACAGCACTGCATGTGTAAAATTTTAACCTGGAAATGTAAAAAAAAACAAAGAAAGAGCTGACGCAGACCATTTCAAATAATGGAATTCTTGAAGGTTTATGACATTTTCCGCACATCTGATCATATACATAAGTAGAGATAACCCTCTGTATGTTGATCGAACTTTTAATGCTATTAACTGCTCTCAAGTTGTGTTGCTTTTATAGGTGAAGTAATTATGTCCATAAGATTACTACAAAAAAAATCTGCAAAAAAAAAAAAGAATGTGCTTCAACTGGAGAGTGACAGTGCTTTAAATGGGCAGGTGAATTTGGCCCTTGAGATTGAATATGTTTTTACATTGATGGAGTACAGACCACTTGAAACAAACCACTAAAACTGGACCTATTCTCAACTTTACATAAAAACAACTTAAACACTAACACAAAGCTTCACCTGCAAAGTATCTTTATAACAGTGTCATGGTTAGTCATGTGTATGACAGGATGGCTACCTCAACACTGACATTTTCAAAATATTGACTAGAATGCATTACTCGATCAACATCGACCCATTCTTTTTTTTTTTTTTTAATCAATTCCCATACTCTAGTGCTGCTAATCACTTTTGTGCCCAACAAAAGTGTTGCAATCCAACAAATCATACTACAGCTAGGCCTGTTACACTAATAACATTATCTACTTATTGTACGATATATGGACATGACCGCAATCATTTCTGCTGACCTCGATATTACCCATTGTGTTTCCATGTGTATTTGTTTACATAAGAATGAGTCACCAACAGTTCAGTCATTTGTGCTGCTTCTGTCCTCTCGTCTGCTCTATGGCTGTCAAATTAAAATTTGAACTTTGAATATTCATGAAATTTAAGATAAAAAGCACATGTGAATGCAAAAACTGTGCATTCAAATTTAAGATGTACAGCAAGTACCAGCACTGATTTTAATTAAAACATACTGTTGGAAAAAAAAGGACATGCAAGATATTAACAATGCACTAACGATGCTGTGTGAAGAAGAAAAATCTATAAAGAAAAAGTTCTAGTGTTTCAAATAATCCAGTCGTAGTCAGTAATGTCGGGGATTGAGCTGCTGAAGCTGCGTGAGCTGAAGCTGAACAGTGAATGAACAGCGGTAAACTGAAGCGCTTTACTAGCAGGTTAATTAACTCACCCAAACACATCCTATACACATATGAGCTTAATCAGACATCTACACAACATAAACCTAATATTACAACTTGTTTCTGCACAAAATGACGTGAACGCACGAGTGAAGTTGAACTTAAGGAAGGCACCAGTTAGAACTGTAAATCACGTTGTGAATACGGACACTAAAACACGGACAACGAATAACTAAAGCATAAAGAATTCACAGTATTGTATTACAGTAGTGTACTCATTGCAATGTTATTGTTAGGTTTTCACAACAAGAGCAGTTTTCACATGTTTCTGTTGATACATGTTTAATATATAAAATGTGCGAATATTTGGTTTCATTTTTGCATATTCTCATCAACTAAAATGCCGTCGACTAATACTCAATGCCATTTTAATTGAGTAAAATTGACTAAAATGAATAAATATGACATGACAAAATATTGACTAAATTTAAAAAGATATTTTCATCAGAAGAGAAAAACTATTATTTGACATTCCAATTGTTAAAATGATAATATTGTTTATCGCACGAATTTCTGGGACAATATATCGTCCAACAAAAGTAGTTATCATGACAGACCTAACTACAGCAACCTCCGTTTTTTTCTGTGAAGGAGATTTGACTGAAAAACTGAAAACTCTTTGGCTGTGTAATCCACTTCTGGTTACTTTGCTACCTCTGCTGCCACTCCTAGCATGTTTATCATTTTATCATACAATAGCCATCAAATGCATAGAAGAACAAGGCACGGCTGCTCAGAAGTAAAAGAAATTATCTATTTTTGGATAAAGAGCACTACACACTGCCACACTAGTGTATTTTCCTTGTAGTCACCATCACTTTAATCTGATAACAATGTGGTTTTATGGAAATGTCTTTATAAAAAAAAGGACATTTGAGCTTGGATGTCCTTTTGTTTGTCACATATACAAGCATGTCTTAATGACTTGATACATTTTAATTTTCTTATGTTTTAAAATGTCAACACCAATCCCTGCAGGAGCCCGAGCTTCCTGACACATGATTTGAAGTTCCTGTAGCCAGCATATCATCAATGTTCACCTTCTCCACTTTACACAGCCTGTACCAAAGACCCTTTTGACTTGTTTTTCTCTACCAGAAAGTGAGTAGAACTTCTCCAAATATTACACACACTCAGTACGTTTACATGGACAACAATAATCCAATATTAACCAGATTAAGACAATACTCTGACTAAGAAACTAGCATGTAAACCGTAATTTTTTATTACCTTAATCAGGCCATAGTCAGACTTGAAGTAACAACAAATCGAATTAAGACATGTGGAGTATTCCTGTTTTAGTCGCATTATCGACATGCGTTACGGACATGTACACACCTTAATCACATTATTAACGTCGTGTGAGAGTTTTCACCGCATTTTGCGACAGGACACGTACACACACAGCAGTGCCCAACCGTTTGACGGCAAACAAGAGAGCACGGCTGTGTCCGAAACCGCGTATGTACCTGCTATATGGTAGGCGAAATACAGGTATCTCGGCTACTATATAGATGGTAAGTATACGGTTTCGGATGCAGCCCACGGCTTCAAGCAGTCACCTATTTGCCCGTGTCGCATGACAAATAATTAACTGAACTTCAAGTTTTCGTAAAATTAAAAATAAAAACACCCAAAACTGTATACGGTACCATAACGAAGACGAACTTTATGTTGATATGTGAAATTCTGGAGGGAACGTTGGACGGCATGGCGTGGTGACGTAATGACGTGTGACATTAATCGATCTATGTTCTATAACATGTAAAACAGGAACATGAAAGGAGTATTCTAAAAGCAACTCATGTAAACACCTTAATTACAATATTGTCTTGTTCAGAATAAGGTCAATAATTTGATTACTGCTGTCCATGTAAACGTAGTCACTGTGACTTAAACTTCTAACCCAAAACGACATTACATAAAGCGAAAACCTGGCAGGGAAGGAGAAAAAAAAATCTCCAATAATTGCTCTGAATCAGATGTAAACTACAGACTGTAATCTATGAGGAACTTACCAGAGCATGGGTGTCTGTTTCTTGTTTCTTCCTGTGCACTGGTGTATCTGTAAATACAAAAAAAAACCAACTCATTTTTAACCAAAAAAAAGAAACAAAAAAGGGAAATAGAAACGCTTCACATCCAGACTACACTACCTATGGTGTAAATGCCATTATTTCATTCACTGTGGAGCTACTGCGCTTATAAACTTAACAGCGCTTTTTAATCACACATTACTCGACACTCGGTTAGCAAGAAGCTAACTGTTATTAACAAAACACAGATGCAGTGACAAAGGAAATTATATATAAATAATTATTATACGTAACACTATCACTTATCTGTTTTAATTCTGAGGATTATGTGTAACATTCTCACACATTTATTGTCAAAATAATGTTCATTGTACAGAGTTTAAACTGGCTAAACGTTAGCCAAATACCTGAGGCCGAATCTCAAATGGCTCCCTATTAGACACCAAGTGCACTACCAAGGTTCTAAAGGCCGTTATTATATACCCTATGTAGTGCACCTATATAGGTATTCATGCCGCCGTTTGGGATTCAGCCTTAGACAGATTGGCCGGGTATAGGAAATGCTAATGCAATACCCGAGTCCTTGAAGTTGATAACGTCCACTGAAACCATGTCAGGTTTATCTGCAGGTCCGATTTTCCTCTCAGTTACACCAGAAGGCACCACATCCGGCTTTGGACCGAGTTTCCTCGTGTAGTATTCGGAAACATGATGGTATGGTAGCCCTGCTGCAGACGTGGACATACCGTCCATCGCCATTTTGAAGCGCTGCTTCTTCTCGCTGTTTCAGATCCACTTGTGTTTTGCTGCTAAAGTTATGGCGTGTTTGCGCCCCCTAGTGTTGGTGGAGGACAAATCAAGAACAAACAAGCAGAAAATACATTCTATCTATCTATCTATCTATCTGTCTATCTGTCTGTCTGTCTGTCTGTCTTAGCAGTATTAGTGATACATATGTAATGTTAATATATGGCTATAGGATAATGACTATCATTATATTACACTGTACAATAGGGTTTGGGACAATTGTAATGAAGTAGAGTGTGACAATATTCCTGAAAAAAGTACTATTGAATTTTATAAGGCATTTGATGTTCTCTCAGCTCATTTGTTAAAATGTACACAGAAGCAAACACAAGCTTCCAACAGTGAATGAAGTAATTTTAACAGTAACACACCCCCCCAAAAAAAGGAAAAGATCTAGCAGAAGTGAATAGCTATAGGCCAAGCTCACTTGCCCATCCTGACTAAATAGGTTTCATACCAAACAGGAATCCTTTCTTTAATCCTCATGATGAACCAACCTAAATAGTCCTATCTTTTTGCTGCCTTGAGAACATATGATGCTGGTAAGTGATTTGAATCATATTAAGAATTATCTACCACAGCCATTGTGCTAGAATAATCACAATTAATATGCGTTTCCCATAATTTCAACTGCATCGAGGCACCAGGCAAGGCTGAGGATTATCCCCACTGCTTTGCCTTTGCCCTAAAACCCCTTGCTGAAGCCATTCATTCTGACCCCTGCATAAAGGGTTATAGCTCAAAAGATACTTTAAGTAAAATGTCACTATATGCAGATGACATTCTGTTGTATGTAACTAAACCTCAATCCACTATTCCAGTTGTCTTAGATTTAATTCCTCACTTTGGAATATTTTTATGTTATAGGATAAACTGGTCTAAGTTGAGGCCAATCAAGCTCCATGATCTTTGCTAACTTTACATTCAAGATTACTCATTGCAATTTGGAAATTGATGTTAAAGAATATAATTTTTTTGTATGAAGCCAAATTCCCCCTCTAATGGCCAAATTACAGGACAACATTCAATTTTGGAGGTCCTTGCCTATCTCCCTATTAGGTAGATTCATTGCAACACAAATGGTCTTTTCCCCGAATTCTCTATCTATTTTGAACTATCCCAAGTTTTCTCCCCCAAAGCTTCTTCAATCAACTTGACTCAATTATTGTACCCTCAGGGACTATAAAGAGCACAGAATTATTTTTTAAAAAATCACCTCTATAAATCCAAACCAGATGGTGGAATGGCTCTTCAGATATTTTCACTGTATATTTCTGTGCCCTCATCATTATGTGGCTAGAAAATAATTTAATACATCATACTCTGATCAAAATGGAATGAGAGAATTGTGCCCTATATGAGATCTGTGCATTCGTTGTTTTTTTAAGTACAGTATCTCACAAAAGTGAGTACACCCCTCACATTTTTGTAAATATTTGATTATATCTTTTCATGTGGTGAAGAAATGACACTTTGCTACAATGTAAAGTAGTGAGTGTACAGATTGTATAACAGTGTAAATTTGCTGTCCCCTCAAAATAACTCAACACACAGCCATTAATGTCTAAACCGCTGGCAAAAAAGTGAGCACACCCCTAAGTGAAAATGTCCACAATCAAAGTCAAACAATCCCATGATGCAACGGGACTGGTGCGGATGAGCTCAGAAAAAAACGCAGAAGACAGTGTCGGTTCTTTGACTTGTTTAACAATATCCGAATAAACTGTTAATTAAGTTTTTTGTGTTTATGATGACGCCATGCAGGATTCCTGGCTGCCATCTTGCTCAGTGCTTCATGGAGACATGCAGGTTTAATCTACAGAATTTTATTCCCATTCATTCTAATCACGTAGTCTCTTGACCATTCAATTAATATGTACATATAATAAATATTATTAATATATGCATACATATAAATCATTATTTATACATACTGTTATTAATGTGCATATTATTAAATTATCCATTACTGATATGATTTGTAATAAAAAAAATTTTTGCATGACAATGTATAACATTTGAAAATGGAGGGGAAAATGATTACAGAATGTCTGCATATATCCATGTAGCACTGAGCAAGATGGCGGCCAGAGATCTCGCCTCATTATCACTATTTGTGCTATGATTGGCAGAACCGTTCCAGTGATGCCCAGGCTGGAGAGAGTTGACAGGAGGATCTGATGGTTCACAGTGTCGAAAGCAGCAGAGAGGTCAAGTAGGATGAGGACAGATGATCTAGAGGTTGCTCTTGCTAGTCGTAAGGCTTCAGTGATGGAAAGCAGAGCAGTCTCCGTGGAGTGGTTATTCTTGAAGCCAGACTGCTTGGTGTCCAGGAGGTTGTTCTGTGTGAGAAAATTGGAGAGGTGATTAAAAACGGCTCTTTCAAGAGTTTTGGAAAGAAAAGGGAGTTGGAAACAGGTCTGTAGTTGTCAACTATAGCAGGGTTGAGTGATGGTTTTTTAAGCAGTGGGGTAACCCGGGCTTGCTTAAATGAGGTAGGGTATGTGCCAGTAGAGAGCGATGTGTTAAAGATGTGTGTAAGTGCAGGTAATAGAGTGGGAGAGATGGACTGAAGAAGGTGAGAAGGGATAGGGTCAAAAGGACAGGTTGTGGGACGGCTAGAGAGGAGGAGTTTAGAGACATCAGTCTCTAGAGGGGAAAGAAGGAAGTCAACTGGGAGTTACACGGAGGAAGAGTCGGTCTATGCATGTCTGGGGTTGAGAACTGGTTGATGTAACCTTGTTGGTAAAGAAAGTGGCAAAGTCATCTGCAGTGAGAGAAGCAGGGGAAGGGGGAGGAGGGGGACAGAGTAGAGAGGAAAAGGTTTTGAAAAGAATGCGGGTGTTGGGAGAACTACCAATCTTCTCTTGGTAGAATGTGGCTTTAGCAATGGAGATGCTATTGGAAAAAGAAGCGGACGTCGCACCGCTTTCCTGCTCAGCTGAGGACGTCGCTCTGCCTTCCTGCTCGGCTGAGGACGTCTCTCTGCCTACCTGCTCAGCTGACGTCGCTCTGCCATCCTGCTCGGCTGAGGACGTCGCACCGCTTTCCTGCTCGGCCGAGGATGGCGTTCTGCCTCCATGTTCCGCTGAAGACATTGTTCCTCTTCTTTGCTGCGCGCCGTATGTCACTCCCCCCTCCTGCTCCACGTAGGGCATCGTTTCCCCCTCGTGCTTCATGGAGAGCATCGTTCCTCCCTTTGGCCTCGCGGAGAACCTCGCCTCCTCTATGGCCTCATGGAAATCTTTGAGCTTCCCTCGGGCCTTGCGGAGAACCTCGCTCCCCTCTCCTGTTCTGCTGAGGAAGTTGTCCTGCTGTCCTGCCCCGCAGAAGACATCACTCTGAGCTCCAGCCCCACAGAGGACGCCGCTCTGCTTACCTGTTCCGCTGAGGACGTCGCTCTGCCTTCCTGCTCGGCTGAGGACGTCGCTCTGCCTTCCTGCTCGGCTGAGGACGTCGCTCCGCTTTCCTGCTCAGCTGAGGATGTCGCTCCGCCTACCCGCTCGGCTGAGGTTGTCGCTCTGCCATCCTGCTATGCTGAGGACCTCGTTCCTCTTCTTTGCTGTGCGCCGTATGTCACTCCCCCTTCCTGCTCCACGGAGGGCATCGTTTCCCCCTCGTGCTTCGTGGAGAGCATCGTTCCTCCCTTTGGCCTCGCGGAGAACCATGCTCCCCTCTATGGCCTCGCGGAAATCTTGGAGCTTCCCTCGGGCCTCGTGAAGAATCTCGCTCCACTCTCCTGTCCTGCTGAGGAAGTTGTTCCGCTGTCCTGTCCCGCAGAGGACGTCGCTCTGAGCTCCAGCCCCGCTGAAGACGCTGCTCTGCTTACCCGTTCTGCGGAGGATGCCGTTCTGTCATGCATCAAGGAGGGAACTCTGGACTTCATTTCCCAGCAGCCACTGCACCATACTACATCATTGTCACATGACCACAGGCACCTGTATCACGTTTGTGTTTGAGGAGCACTTCTATACATAGCCACTGTTTGTACTGCTTCCTCATCTTATGTATCGTCTATCTATGCTTTTGTCCATGCTTCCATGATTAGTTTTTGCCACAGTATTTTGGCTCATGTTATTGTGTCTTTGTATTTTGTTTGTTTGTTTGTTAAATGTTAGAATATCTGCGCTTGCTTCCGTATCCATCTTTGTAACATGACACTTTGGAAAAATGAAATTTGGGAATTCTGCAGCACTGTGATATAAATATAAATAAAGTGCTCCAGCAAGAGGCAATAATAATTAATTTTTATCAATTTGTGCTGCAAAATTTGGAAAATCCTGGTACTAAACCAGGGAGCCAGAAAAATAATAATAATGTGCAAGCTGTGAATTGGCTTGATTAGCTATCCTGTTGCTGTGTGAGAGCATTTTATATTCACTACAGAGGTGTAGCACCTCTAAATACTGTGGGGAGAAGCATTATAAGTTAAAATTAAACAGTCAGCTCTACTCCTTTGTAGGGTATTGGTGTTATTTATGGTAAAAAAAAAATAAACACACACACTGCCATTAGGAGAGATCAGGAACAAAGTTTAACATAGCGAACACTATTTCAAGATCAGATTGTAGTTTTAACCTCAAACATAAGATCACTGGCTGGGGTTAACATTTACAACCTTCCATCCATCCATCTTCTACCGCTTACTCCTTCTTCAGGGTCACAGGGGAACCTGGAGCCAATCCCAGGGAGCATCAGGCACAAGGCGGGGTACACCCTGGACAGGGCACAATAACATACACATTCACACACCCATTCATACACTACGGACACTTTGGACACGCCAATCAGCCTACCATGCATGTCTTTGGACTGGGGGAGGAAACCCCCGCAGCACAGGGAGAACATGCAAACTCTGCACACACAGGGCCACGGTGGGAATCGAACCCCTGACCCTGGAGGTGTGAGGCAAACGTGCTAACCACTAAGCCACCGTGCACCCCATTTACAACCTTGACAGGCCTAAATGTTACAATTTTACCCAAATCCAGTGTTATGTGACAATTTTCACTACTTTAGTCTAAATGTACTTCAGTACATTAACAACTATAGGATAGCTATATTTGCATCAGTCTAAATGTATGTTCAATACATAAACAACTGTAACAACTCTAGCTACAGTAGCCTAAATGCAATATAATGCATTAACAACTATGTAACATCAGCTAAAGCCCCGTTAGTCTAAATGTCATGTGTTTCTATAAGAAGAACTGTGGTTTTATTTGATGTAAGAAACTAATTTTAACAAGATAAGCTTAGTTCAGATATCAAAGTATTTTATAAACCAGCCGGTTGTGATAGATTGTTTTTTGGTTCGCTCCACTCGTGCCACTGTGTTTGCATTGTTATTGCAAGTGGGAATTGCTTCAACCCATTTAGAGAATTTATCAATTATCACTGGGCAATAGCGATATCCCCCCTTGGCACTGGGTAGTGGACCAAGAAAATCTAGTTGTAATAATTCTCAAGCTGCTTTTTGTGGATGTGGTCTGCAGAGTTTTGTTCAACCAGGTCTACCTTGGTTAATGGTGGCACATACAAAGCATGTATCACACCATCTTACAATGTCTGATGTCTTTCCCGGCCACCAGGAGTTCTACTGTATCAGTTGTTGTGTTTTGGGAGCTGATACGTGTGCATAATCATGGTATAATTTTATGACTGGTTTCTGGAGGGCCTCTGGAACAAGTACAGGAAGTATTTTCCAGCCCTTAAAATCATGCCCTCTATGACCTTGACTAATTGTTCCTGCTTTAACTGCGGTGCAAGCTCTCAATCAGAGATCCATAATTACTGTTGATACTGTTTTATGTCGATGGGAGTAGCCTGAACCCCACTCACAGCAGATGCAATTAGCATGTCGGTCTGCCATTTATATTTTAACTTGGATTGCAGTTTTCGGCCCTCAGCAGAATACCAGGATATGATTTCATGATTGTTCCAATTAAAATGTAGCCCCTTGTCGTGCAACCGAACAAGTAGGCCTTTTAGTTGTATAGCCACGGTCTCCATTATCTCCTCATCTACACTGCCACTACAATGTCCCTGGAAAGCCATGTTTTCTCGTCTAATTCTTCAGTCCCACCGGATTTCTACAGTCTCTGGTCTAGCAATGGGTATGTTGACCCGTTCTACAAAATGTGTCTAGATGAGGTATAAACAATTTTCCCTCAACACTTCTAAAAGGCAAAAAGAATGGACTTAACAGAGCAGTTGTAGACAGAGGAGTTTAAACCTCATATCCCGTGTATGTTGGATCGAATGTCGCGTTTCTAGAGACATCACTCGCCTGCAGGTTGGGAGGATCACGTCGGGGTCACCACTTTGCAGGGGTGAACTCCGACAGTATAGGCAATCCAGATAAATAATATTAATGGGTTAAATCACGTGAGCCTTCAGTTACGTGATTTCAAATAACAGATGGTTATCATAATAAAAAGGTGTTAATCGTGAGGATTAAATAGATATATCATGTTGGGGTCACCACTTTGTAAGGGTCCACTCACCGGTCCCACGACGGTATCCAATGACGTGGTAGAAGGATTCTGGCGTGTTTCTCTCTTTTCGAAGTGATGTGAATACATTTACATTATTAAATTTGTCATTCCAATTCTCACTGACTCTCTCTTAAATTAAATCTGACTCCAACTGTAAAAAACTCAATGTCGTATTTGTTTCAAAGTTATTTGTATTTTGATACTATTGATCTTTTACATGATTAATTCTAGTTTATCCTATACTTTATATTGTGCTCGTTCATTCGGATTCCACGTCGAGTCTCGCGCCGGTCGTGAGAGCGGATCTCATGGTCACAAACTCGCCAATCTTGGTCATTAGCCAAATGTAATTGACTAATACTATTTAGACGACCGCCCCATGCTTGCCCTTTCCTAAATAGTACATTATTAGTCCCCTTAGATAGTAACACTTAGTTATAGTAACGTTATCTCTAGTCATAGGTCATGACCACTAAAATCTACAGAGATAGACCAATAATATCTGAGTAAAATTAGCTTTATATAATCATGCCATAGTTTCCTATGTACACATTAACTAGAACAATATTACAATAATCAGAGGTTTAGACTTCCCTCTATTTAGGCTTGGTAGATCAACTTTACATTGTCCTAAACAGAAATTCCCTATCGAGCCTGCATTGGGCCCAAAGTGTAAATATTTTGTGTGGCCACCATTATTTTCCAGCACTGCTTTAACCCTCTTGGGCATGGAGTTCACCAGAGCTTCATAGGTTGCCACTGGAGTCCTTTTCCACTCCTCCATGACGACATCACGGATGTCGACTCCACCTTCCGTTTGAGGATGCTCCACGGATGGTCAATAGGGTTTTAACATTTTAACATTCTGGCTTGTCCACATGATCTTTAGCAAACTGCAGTAGGGCAGCAATGTTGTTTTTGGAGAGCAGTTGTTTTCTCCTTGCAACCCTGCCATGCACAGCATTGTTGTTCAGTATTCTCCTGATGGTGGACTCATGAACATTAACATTAGCCAGTGTGAGAGAGGCCTTTAGTTGCTTAGAAGTTACCCTGGGTTCCTTTGTGACCGCATGGCCTATTACATGTCTTGCTCTTGGAGTAATCTTTGTTGGTTAGATCACTCATGGGGAGGGTAACGATAGTCTTGAATTTCCTCCATTTCTAGAAAATCTGTCTGACTGTGGATTGGTGGAGTCCAAAATCTTTAAAGATGGTTTTGTAATCTTTTTCAGCTTGATGAGCATCAACAGCTCTTTTTCTGAGGTCTTCAGAAATCTTCTTTGTTCATGACATGATACACTTCAACAAACATGTGTTGTGAAGATCAGACTCTGATAGATCCCTATTTAAATAAAACAGGGTGCTCACTCACACCTAATTGTTATCTCATTGATTGAAAACACCTGACTCTAATTTCACCTTCAAATTAACTACTAATTGTAGCGGTTCACATACTTTTGCCACTCACAGATATGTAATATTGGATCATTTTCCTCAACTAAATTACCAAGTATAATATTTTTGTCTCATTTGTTTAATTGGGTTCTCTTTGTCTACTTTTAGTACTTGTGGTGTTGTTTTAGGTCATATTTATGAAGATATATAGAAATTCCATACACTGTAATTAATTTTTCCTGTGAAATAATGGTAAACTACTGGCAGCACAGATGCCAGCAGTCTACTGTAATTTTACAGTATTCATACTGTGAAATTATTTAAGTGTATTACCATAAAATGTCTGTATATGTCAGAATTTTTTCAATTTACAGTAAAATACTGGAGTGTCACGTACCGTGGGGAGCACGGAAGCAGAAGCGGGCGGCAGGATCAATACGTAGGTAAACGGGTGTTCAAAGTTCGTGGTCGTAAGGCAGGCAGAGGTCAGGCGATCGGGCGAACAAAACAATAGGGGGCAAGGCAGAATTCGTAGTCGGAAACGTAAGCTAAGGTCAAGGAAACTAAGCGAACAAACACTAGAAACAACGGCTTGGAAAACGACAGAGAACAAGTCTACTGAACATATACTTCGCAAAGTCATTGTGATGAAAGAGTCTCTATATGCTGTGGTGTGAGTGTGTGTGAGATTGCTGACAGGTGTGTGTGATTAAAACTCCGGGGAATGTGAGCTTATGCGTGTGTGGGTGGTGTGTGTTGCTTCTTGGGAAACTGAGTCGTGGCTGGACTGGGATATGACACAGAGACACCAGCAGTATACTGTAATTCTACAGTATTCATACTTTTACAGCCTTTTTCTGTAAAAATTAAATGCAGTACATTTCTGTAATTATATTTACAATAACATTATGGTTGCTTTACATTTTCACTCTTTATTCTACAAAGGCATAATTGATAATAAAATACATTAGATGTTTAGAAAATCTAAGTTATGTGGGCTGCACACATCTGCTTATAATATATTATATTGAAAAATAAGCAATAAACACTTTAGAAAGGCTATAAATGAAAACAAACTTTATTTAAAAGGACAAAATCAACATAAATTCTAAAACATAGCAAAATAAAATTTTTGATTAAATAATTTTTAAAAAATCTTAAATTGCACATCACACTGTAAGCCCGGATAAGCTGATTGTACTTAAATAATTTAAGACAAATTTAAGGCCTTAAAATTTTTGAGTAATGAATAGTAAACAACACAAATCTAATTGAGTAGTATCAACTTAAAATTTTAAGTTTTTAAGTTTGGACTGGAAGTAAAGATTTAAGTTTCCTCTACTAAAAGGCAATTTATTAGTACTCAAAACTTGGTGTAAAATCAGCCCTGCTGCTCACCTATTTAACTCAAGACTTTAAGTTACACTGACTACATTTTTCCTGTGATATTTATTTTCTTTATTGTATTTATAATAATTAAATGTTTTAAGTTATGAAAACTTTCATTATTTAACTTCATTAATAAACACAAAAAAACATATTTTTTACATTTTTATTAAGCAATGACATAACTAACTGCTCATTTACACTTAGACATTTTCCGTTTTCTTTTGCAGGGTGAATGTGTGGTGAATGAGTGAGGCCGGGAAGATAAGTGGTGAATGATTTTCACCTGCATGCCACTCCGGTCGTTCCAGCGAGGGGTAATGCGAGAGGTTCCACTCGCACTTAATGCGAGAGGTTCCACTTAAGGAGGGTCCACTTGTCTCTGTGTTCTCCACACTCATGTCTTCATCGGAGATCAGAGGCTCATGAACCTCGGCTATCTTGCCTTTCTTTATCTGTATATTTAACCATGTTTTCAAAGGAAAGAGTCTTTGCGCTTTCCTTTTCAACATTCCACACAGCCTTTTCCAGAGTTCTCTTGTCTCTGTGTTCTCCACACTCATGTCTTCATCGGAGATCAGAGGCTCCTGGTCCTCGGCTATCTTGCCTTTCTTTATCTGTATATTAGTCCATGGTTTCAAAGGAAAGAGTCTTCGCTCGTTCCTTTTAAACATTCCACACTGCCTTTTCCAGGGTTCTCTTGTCCTGTCAGCTATCTTGCCTTTCTTTATCTGTATATTAATCCATGGTTTCCTCGTTGAGTTTTTTGTTGGAATTTTGCATTTTTGTGTTTCCTTCAACTCCTGCACCCCCGTCATTTCCAGCTCCTGTCTTAGCTGTTGGTTTAACTTTACAAGGTCACTGATTTGTTTCATTGCATGTTCTTTCTCTTGTAGCCTCTTTGCTTTCTCTTCTGAGAGTTTTGTCAATGCCTCCTTCAGTTCTTCCTGTTTTTTCTTGTTTTCCAGGTTTAGGTTTGTCCAGGTTCTCAACAATATCTCCTTATATGCATTCCAATTCATTTGGCAGTTCTTGTGTGCTTTTCTCTCATTTTCTAGGAGATGCTGCTGGGCAGTAGCTCTTGCCTCCAGCATTCGAACTTCATACTGAAGCTTTTCAAAAACCTCTCTGTACTCTCCCATGCTCTCCTGTCTCTCGATCAACATTTGCTCTAAAAAAAAGACAAATAATACAACCTCTGTATGTAATTTATGCCTCTTTAAATACAAAGCAGTTTACAGAAATTTAGATGTAGAATTTTTGACATAATTTTTTATACTGACATCGATTGTGTCACAATTATTGTTACCAAAATGATATTGTGCTAAAACTTTGTACAATTTCTCATTAAACACACAATGCTTATTGGATAAAGCAGCTAAATATTGTCAGAGATATTTTTTATTAATACTAAGCTCTTTATATTTAACATGAAATATTACTAAGTAAGCTTCACCATGGCTTAATTTCCTACAGACTGCTCTAAAATCACGTTTTAGAGGAGTAAAGCATTCACTAATAACAACTAATCAGTGAGAGTCTGCTGAGATAGTTCTGTGCCGTGACTCCCCAAAACATGTATGTAACAGTACATTATCTGACTTGTCCGTTCTGAATGAATTTAAACTCTGACTATAAAGTACCAATCTTTCCCAAACTGTCTATGTTTAGCGGTTTTTACTTACAGGGAGTAAGTAGTAACTGTAGTGACTTGTGACTGATAACATTTAAAGTCAAAGTAGCACGCGCAATGTCAGATTAGTATTGACCCAGGTAAATACAGCACTGAAAATATCGCGTGTTTAGGAATCAAAATCTTTTGCAACACTCTACATAAAGCTCGAAAACATACTTCTGTTTAACACTCACCTTATAACAGAATTTTTTTTTCTTCTGAATAGTTGAAACGGAGCATCACTGACTGTTGCTCTGCACTAACGATGCAGTTGTAAAGAATGATTAATATTCTGCTGAACAACTGTATTGTAAAAGGTGACACAAATGTTGTCATAGTGACCACGTCACGGATTCCATTCGATGTTCGCTATTCCATAATTCCAAATCTGGTCATCTTTGGTTATTATAATAAATAAATAAAAGGGCTGCAATGGTACACACAGTGGAGAGAACATTGTTTAATTGGAGTGATGAGAAATGTATGATTCATCATTTGTGTAATGACATGACAACGACATGCTGTTACATTGTATGACCGCTAGATGGCAGTCGAAGCACACAAACGAGTTCATTATTCATCCATTCATTCATTCAGGGCCGTTTCTGAACATTTCTCAGGACCCCCCAACGATAATAATCACATTATTTTATATTCAAGAATGAACAGAATGAATACTTTATTATCTTGGATGAGGTTTACTAAACAGTTTTCTAAACAATAAAATAAAAACCTCAGAACAAGGACTAGGAGGAATGGTTGAGTGGTTAACACATTTGCCTCACATCTCTGGGATTGGGGCAAACTCTTGCTCCAATCGTGTTTCCATGTTACTGATGTTAGCTATAGATTGAGTATTGTTTGATAAAAGTCAGTAACGTATTACCTTAGCTTAGCTTAGGATCTTAGCGTGTTTAAAACAAAAAAATGTATTAAATAAATAAATAATAATGAAACACTCACTTTTTGTTGCAATCAAGCAAAATCACAGTGTAGCTCCTATCTTGGGTGAAGTGTCTGGCTTGTCGCAGCTTCGGTTCCCGGGAACGAGCAGCACAAAGCCGGACACTGCACCCAGGAAATACAGAGGCCATGGCCGAAGAGCTGCGGTCCGGCTCCCGGTCACCACTGAACATATAGTGAATGACATCCTGATGGTGACGCTGAGATAGGAGCTACACCGGGATTTTGCTCAATTGCAACAAAAAGTGAGTATGTTTCATTATTATTATTTTGCTTTAAAAGCCTAAGGCCATAAGCTAAGCCAAGCTAATTGGCGCTTGTGCTTTTGCCACAGGTAGATGGCCAAGCACACCCTGCTTCTCTTTCATCTCGTAGGATATGATGCATATACAGTATCTCACAAAAGTGAGTACACCCCTCACATTTTTATAAATATTTGATTATAACTTTTGATGTAACAACACTGAAGAAATGACACTTTGCTACAATGTAAAGTAGTGAGTGTACAGCTTGTGTAACAGTGTAAATTTACTGTCCCCTCAAAATAACTCAACACACAGCCATTAATGTCTAAACCGCTGGCAACCAAAGTGAGTACACCCCTAAGTGAAAATGTCCACATTGGGCCCAAAGTGTCAATATTTTGTGTGGCCACCATTATTTTGCAGCACTGCCTTAACCCTCTTGGGCATGGAGTTCACCAGAGCTTCACAGGTTGCCACTGGAGTCCTCTTCCACTCCTCCATGACGACATCACGAAGCTGGTGCAAGTTAGAGACCTTGTGCTCCTCCACCTTCTGTTTGAGGATACCCCACAGATGCTCAATAGGGTTTAGTCCATCACCTTCACCCTCAGCTTCTTTAGCAAGGCAGTGGTCGTCTTGGAGGTGTGTTTGGGGTCGTTGTCATGCTGGAATACTGCCCTGCGGCCCAGTCTCCAAAGGGAGGGGATCATGCTCTGCTTCAGTAGGTCACAGTACATGTTGGCATTCATGGTTCCCTCAATGAACTGTAGCTCCCCAGTGCCGGAAGCACTCATGCAGCCCCAGACCATGACACTCCCACCACCATGCTTGACTGTAGGCAAGACACACTTGCCTTTGTACTCCTCACCTGGCTGCCGCCACACACACTTGACACCATCTGAACCAAATAAGTTTATCTTGGTCTCATCAGACCACAGGACATGGTTCCAATAATCCATATCCTTAGTCTGCTTGTCTTCAGCAAACTGTTTGCAGGCTTTCTTGTGCATCAGAAGAGGCTTCCTTCTGGGACGACAGCCATGCAGACCAATTTGATGCAGTGTGTGGCATATGGTCTGAGCACTGACAGGCTGACCCCCCACCCCTTCAACCTCTGCAGCAATGCTGGCAGCACTCATCCGTCTATTTTCCAAAGACAACCTCTGGAAATGACGCTGAGCACGTGCACTCAACTTCTCTGGTCGAGAGAAGGCGAGGCCTGTTCTGAGTGGAACCTGTCCTGTTAAACGGCCGTATGGTCTTGGCCACCGTGCTGCAGCTCAGTGTCAGGGTCTTGGCAATCTTCTTATAGCCTAGGCCATCTTTATGTAGAGCAACAATTCTTTTTTTCAGATCCTCAGAGAGTTCTTTGCCATGAGGTGCCATGTTGAACTTCCAGTGACCAGTATGAGGGAGAGTGAGAGCGATGACACCAAATTTAACACACCTGCTCCCCATGCATACCTGAGACCTTGTAACACTAACAAGTCACATGACACCGGGCAGGGAAAATGTCTAATTGGGCCCAATTTGGACAGTTTCACTTAGGGGTGTACTCACTTTTGTTGCCAGCGGTTTAGACATTAATGGCTGTGTATTGAGTTATTTTGAGGGGACAGCAAATTTACACTGTTACACAAACTGTACACTCACTACTGTACATTGTAGCAAAGTGTCATTTCTTCAGTGTTGTCACATGAAAAGATATAATGAAATATTTACAAAAATGTGAGGGGTGTACACACTTTTGTGAGATACTGTATACACTGGTGAATTTTATATAAGATTGCTCTTCCTCGAGAATGTTTAATTTTAGCAGTAAGAAAACTGTCTTGTTGTCAAAAGTTCAGTGTTAGTTGCGCCACTCATGGTACTATGGACAGCGTACGGTAAAATGGATGTACGTATACATTGCTTTGCAGAAAGGCAGAAGTTTTCTGAAGTCATTTTGAAAAGGGTCTATTGCACCGGCCCATGCCCTGAGTTCCTGGGATAGGCTCCAGGCTCCCCGTGACCCTGCGTAGGATAAGCAGTACAGAAAATGGATGGATGAACACAAACAATCTACTATCCAAAGAAGTAACTCTCTAAACAAGTAAATTAGCTTAATTAATTAATTTATTCTTAAACAATTAAATTCTTAAGCAAATAAACTGTACATATAAATAACAACATATAAAATAAATTGGAAACTCTGTTGAAAGTGTTGACAAAACCTGGTTATATTCAGTTCTCTGAACTGGATTATTTAGCAGCAAGCGCGACATCATTGTCCATTGAACACAGCCATTTTGTTTGTAATAAAGCTTGCCAGAAAGGTTCACATGGTGCTTGATTGAGAATAAAGGTGCGCATTGGGACTGGGAGCATGTGGGACTCAATAAAAATGTCATGCGAGCTGGAAATGTTTACTTGTATGTGTGAGTGGTCAGATATGGCACTTGCAAGACAAATAAAAAAACACATTTATTAACATGCATTTACAGCAATCCTTCATTCATTCAGTCCTTAGTAACTAGCTGGTCTGAGTGGTTAAAATTAGGTTAATAGATTGTTTAAAATTGGAAAATAGAAGCAATTAAATTTGTTGAAAAAATTTTGGGGTAGGTACAAACAAAAATGGTTTAAAAATTTACACAATGTGTGAAGGACATCATTAGGCGGAATGTGAAATAACGTGTGTTTTCAGGATTCCAATAGTCATCTCCACCTTGGCCTGTGTTCTACTATGGGCCGGGTTATATCGTGCCTATGGGCCAGGCTCAGGTTCAGGGTCATCATATAGGGCAGACAGGGGTACCAAAAGCTTAACATTCACTATTTACTTACGGTATATAACAATGGCATCAGCCAAAAAAAAGAAAGACTTCCCCTGTTTGGGAACATTTTCAACTTACAACTTCCAGTTGCTGGTATGGTATTTTCAAAGAAAAAAAATCACGTCACAATTTTTGCCATGTCTCTGCTTTCATTCATTCATTTTATTATTATATTCAATATCTTAATTTATATATTGTATATAAATTATATATATAAATTATAGTATATAATTGTATATATATATATATATATATATATATATATATATATATATATATATATATAGAGAGAGAGAGAGAGAGAGAGAGAGAGAGAGAGCGAGAGAGAGAGAGAGAGAGAGATACAGATATATAGATATAGAGTCATGGAGTAGTTTATATAGTTGGAGTCATACTGGACTTTTATTCTCAGCAAACCATTCAGTTGTCTATCAGAATAGAAATGCTTCATCCTAGGATAAGGTGCTTAGTCAGATTAACACTGTATTGATTTGCGGTGACATACAAAATAATAGCCTGTTTTAAAAAAAATCTGTTTAAAAAAGATTCAACAACTGTTTATGTATTTCTACTAAAACAGCTCTAAGTGAAAAGCAGTCAAAAGCACTGTGTGATAATGCCCATTAATAAAAATCTGTGGTTAAGCTAGCTACCTTTCTCCATAACATGGTTAAAGAGAAATCCAGTATCACAAAATATTATTCTAATATTTTGAGATACTGGGTTTTTGATTCCCGTGAGCTGTAAGCTAGAATATATGAACATTCCACTTTTTGGATCGAATTATGGAAAAAACCTAGCTTTCCCATGATATTCTTTTTTTTCTTTCTTTTTCTTTTCTTTTTTTTAAATACACCTGTTAAATACACCTACATGTATGCACATGGTAATAATAGTAATTAAATTTTTACATATTTCCTGAATCCCTATTTAACAGTTGTGACTGATTTTATATAATACGTTTTGAGTTCATATTTCTAAAACTGGAAAGAAACAAGCAAAAAAAACCATTGTAACTGGTACAAAAAAAAAAATCTTGTTATTCAAAGAGTACAGATAAAAAAAAGTCAAGAATGTGAACAGTGTTTATGTGTATGCTTGATTTCAGGTTGATAGTGAGTTGCTTTTGATGGTGGGGGATGACTAATGCTTCTGACTATGCCGTGGTAGAATCTCAGATTTTTACCTTTATTCAGAGATTAACATATTTAAAGCCAACCCTGTTCCAATACTGTGCACTTTTCAACTGTCTCTCACAAACTATTTCACACAAGTGACTACTTGCAGAGCAAGTGCTGGATGGCCTTGGCAGCAAGAATAGTGTAGTAATTACTAAGTAATTTTCTTGATAAGTTGTTGTGATGAGGAGGAGGGAGGGGTCAGGCTGTGAGGATGCCTGACACTGAGAAGCACCAGAGAGAGACACACGTGCACTTTATGTTGATGTTTCTGTTGTGTTTTATGTTAAGTTTATTATTAAATATTATGTTGACGTTCAACCGGTTCTCGCCTCCTCCTTGTCAATCGTTTAAGTTACAGTTGTGTGTCCTCACAGCCTGGCCCCTCCCTCCTCCTCGTCACAGTTGTATAACTTCATGTATAAAGTTAGGCTATATCAGCTTGCTAACCAGCTAGCATGCTAATTAGCTTGCTTCAGGGTTCATACAGATGCTTCATAATGATATTCCAGGAATTTCAAGGACTTTTATTTTTGGTTTTCAAGGACTATACAAGAGATGTCATTCAAACATATTCTTTATTTTTGCTTTTTAAATGAAAAAAAAAAGAATAATAATAAAAAATGTTTTTATATGTTGCCCTTTCCAGCCATGCTGGTCTCAGTTTGCATTTCCCTTACACTGCTTAATCTTCATCATAATGTCAGTATATTCCAGGTGAGTGACAGGAACACTGGTGCCCTGTATAGCTCTCTGCGGAACATAAATGGGCGTTTCCCCATCAGTGGGCGTCTTCAGACCGATAGGCATTCTTCAATCATCCAATCAACTATGGTTAGGTTTGAGTTATGTTAACAAGTCAGGTAAAGAGGTTGAAAAACGGCAATCCCGATTTTAGGGGGGGGGGGTTAAACCTGCAGCTAGAAAGCAGGGCCTTGTGCTCACGGTGCAGTACTGGTAACTCTACAGAAAGTAGCTAGTTTGGCCCAAAAAAATCACTAGATATGTCGCTGGGTGCTTTTTGAAAAAAAAAAATTGCTTAAAGGGGTCTGAAAAGTGGACCGGACCACTCTCTGTCAAAATGAGTGAGTGAACAGTGCGTGGAGGTGGAGGGGCCGCAGCAGGGTGTCATATTTTGAGTGAAAGGATTGTATTTGTGTTCTACTAAAAACAAACACTTTAAAGTTATTTAGCGATTTCGTATTTACTGACTTTTTATAATTCAAGCACTTTCTAAGCACCAGTAGATTTAAAAAATGGCTATTTTCTGGTACTTAAATCTCAAAAAGCCAAATTCAAGCACTTCACCCTATGCTTACTAAACTAGCTGACTGTTATCAGATGTCATCTATATACTTTTTGGTCAATTTCTGCTGGTAAAGCCTACAGTTTAGGCTTCAAAGCTGAGCATCATATAACAAATTGTACTTGAGCCGATAGAATAGGGATCTCTTCAAATGGAAATGACTCGGGGAAGTCACAAAGGGCATAAAAAATGGTTAAAAACAGTGCTGAAATTCAATGTTCAAAATTAAGTTTTTCAAACAAAATGTAGATTATTTTACATGTACTAGATCTTTTATTGCAGCTGTATATATTATACCATACAAAATGAGAAGTAAAATGTTTTGAAATCTTTAGTTCTACATTCTTACATTATACACTGCCATTTCTTCCAGAACTACTGCAGTGTTCCTGTGTGCTCATCTCCAAATATCAAAGTCATCACCACATGTCTGTGAGTGGGTAGCCTATAAAAGAACCATGTTATCTCATCTTTGTCCCTTTTCCCATCTTCCCAAGGAGTTAATGAAGTGAATTGAAATAATTTTTTTGTTTCTTGCCAGTTTTGTTATTGTTAAATCTGCATTGATAAGGTATGCATTGATGCATACCTAGGGTGACTGTAATTCTGGTGTTTGACTTATTCTTCCTACAGTTAACTATGTATTTGGAATAAACACATGGCTTTTTGTTTGAGGTGATGTGTAGCTCTGCTGGTGCTGTGGATACAGAGTAAAATTTAATCATTTTAAAATTCATGAACTCAAAAATATTTCCCATCCTCTTGCACTTTGGGTTGAGCTGTTTGCTTTGCCCTGATGGAGCTGGATGACAACAGTGATGAATGCCCAAATTGTCTGGGTCTGGAGCAGTTACAGAGCCTTTCCAAAACTTATATATAATGTGAATAGCACCATGTGAAGCTCACAGGCTATGTAAATACTGCTAACTATTCATCATCCTTTCTCTAACACTGGAATGAAACAAACAGCAGGCATGGCTGCCAAGCCATATAGGAAGAAAGCATGATGCTCCTTTGCTGCGTTGTTGCTTGCATTATTGGTCAGTATACATGGGGCCCGGAGTTCAAACATTTCATGGTTTGTCTAAACCCAGCATGTCTGCCAAAGGTAAATGTCTGCTATCTGCTCTTGCAAATGGCAACTTGCCCAGGCCAGCTATATCGAAGTGACCTCCAGCTGGCAGGTCACTGACCAGATGTTTGTCTGCTTTGGGGAGAACTATAAAGGGGCTCTGCTTTTTAAAGACATCCCATTGGTTAAAGGAAAGGATTGCAAAACATACTTGAATGTAGATCAAGAGGTTTCTTCCTCCATTAAATTTGACACACACTATGGCTACTTCCTGGATGCCACTTTTGGACATTTGTGAAGCTCACCATCTAGCTTCACCAGATTTTATAGACTGAATGTTGTATTATCACTTACCATTTTGAGTGTTTTTTATCCTCAATAAAGAATCATAATTCTGAGCAATTCTCATCTTCAACAGAGAACAGAATGAGAACATTGAATCATTCTCATCCTCAATAGAGTATGGTATCAGGACTTGATTCGTATCCTCAATAAATAACCCTGATACTCATCATTACATTGATTGACACCCTGAATGGATAACATGAATAATATACTGTAGTCGTACTATTTATGAGTGCTGCCTGTTATTGTCTAGCAAGGTACAGTACCAACACATCAATAGTTATAAAGGAAAACCTTGACAGTCCATATCATAACGAAATACAAGGTGTCCCAGAAGTCTCCATACATAGTGGAAATTATCACTTTTTAGCAAAATGTAACTTTATTTACAAAACATCCTATACATGATTGCCATTTCTTTGTAAACACACACACCGCTGTCCCTCTCACTCATGATGATCTCGTGTTAACACATCTGGTGTTTTGCATGTAATTGCATGTCCATTGCAACCTTACGGCAGCTTCCCAGTCCAGTCATGAGAATGATTTGGTTCTTCTTTTGTCAAAAACATTCTTAAAGTCTATCTGTTAAAATGTATAATGTAAACTAAGTATGAAAATTTTTGGAAGACATTTTGCTAAAAAGTGTTAATTTCCCCTAGTTTCAAAGTTAACTTCCCTGGAGGTCTTCTACTTAGTCACAGAACCATGGTGGCATACATGATATAGCCAAAAAAAACCAACAACTTAGCATTGAACATCCAAATCCATGGGCATTAATAATTAGTTGGTCACCCCTTTGGTGCTTTAACAGCCTGCATTCTGATCAAACTTTCCACTAGATTTTGGAATGTGGCTGTGACGATTTATATCCATTCAGCCACGAGAGGGGAAGAGATTGGGCACTGATGTTGAGCGAGGAGGCCGGGTATACAGCCGTCATTCCAATTCATCCCAAAGTTGTTTAATGAAGCTGAGATCTGTGGATTGTCGTGGGAAATCGTTTGCGTCTCTTAGTGCCAGTGAAAGGTAATCTTAATGATACAGCATACAAAGATATTCTAGACAATTGTGTGCTTCCAACTTTGTGGCAACAGTTTGGGGAAGAACCACATATGGGTGTGAGGGTCAAGTGTCCACATACATTTAGCTATATAGTGTATAGTGTAACCATGTGTTATTAACCTGTCTTATCTTTGCCGAACTGGTTTCAATCATATACAGTGAGGGAAAAAAGTATTTGATCCCCTGCTGATTTTGTATGTTTACCCACTGACAAAGAAATGATCAGTCTATAACTTTAATGGTAGATTTATTTGAACAGTGAGAGACAGAATAACAACAAAAAAATCCAGAAAAACGCACATCAAAAATGTTATAAATTGATTTGCATTTTAATGAGGGAAATAAGTATTTGACCCCTCTGCAAAACATGACTTAGTACTTGGTTTAAAAACCCTTGTTGGCAATCACAGAGGTCAGACGTTTCTTGTAGTTGGCCACCAGGTTTGCACACATCTCAGGAGGGATTTTGTCCCACTCCTCTTTGCAGATCTTCTCCAAATCATTAAGGTTTCGAGGCTGACGTTTGGCAACTCGAACCTTCAGCTCTCTCCACAGATTTTCTATGGGATTAAGGTCTGGAGACTGGCTAGGCCACTCCAGGACCTTAATGTGCTTCTTCTTGAGCCACTCCTTTGTTGCCTTGGCCATGTGTTTTGGGTCATTGTCATGCTGGAATATCCATCCACGACCCATTTTCAATGCCCTGTCTGAGGGAAGGAGGTTTTCACCCAAGATTTGACGGTACATGGCCCTGTCCATCGTCCCTTTGATGCGGTGAAGTTGTCCTGTCCCCTTAGCAGAAAAAAAACCCCAAAGCATAATGTTTCCACCTCCATGTTTGACGGTGGGGATGGTGTTCCAGGGGTCATAGGCAGCATTCCTCCTCCTCCAAACACGGCGAGTTGAGTTGATGCCAAAGAGCTCCATTTTGGTCTCATCTGACCTCAATGCTTTCACCCAGTTGTCCTCAGAATCATTCAGATGTTCATTGGCAAACTTCAGACGGGGATGTATATGTGTTTTCTTGAGCAGCGGACCTTGCGCGCGCTGCAGGATTTCAGTCCTTCATGGCGTAGTGTGTTACCAATTGTTTTCTTGGTGACTATGGTCCCAGCTGCCTTGAGATCACTGACAAGATCCTCCCGTGTAGTTCTGGGCTGATTCCTCACTGTTCTCATGATCAATGCAACTCCACGAGGTGAGATCTTGCATGGAGCCCCAGGCCGAGGGAGATTGACAGTTCTTTTGTGCTTCTTCCATTTGCGAATAATCGCACCAACTGTTGTCCCCTTCTCACCAAGCTGCTTGGCAATGGTCTTGTAGCCCATTCCAGACTTGTGTAGGTCTACAGTCTTGTCCCTGACATCCTTGGAGAGCTCTTTGGTCTTGGCCATGGTGGAGAGTTTGGAATATGACTGATTGATTGCTTCTGTGGACAGGTGTCTTTTATACAGGTAACAAACTGATATTAGGAGCACTCCCTTTAAGAGTGTGCTCCTAATCTCAGCTCGTTACCTGTATAAAAGACACCTGGGAGCCAGAAATCTTTCTGATTGAGAGGGGGTCAAATACTTTTTTCCCTCATTAAAATGCAAATTAATTTATAAAATTTTTGACATGCGTTTTTCTGGATTTTTTTGTTGTTATTCTGTCTCTCACTGTTCAAATACAACTACCATTAAAATTATAGACTGATCATTTCTTTGTCAGTGGGCAAACGTACAAAATCAGCAGAGGATCAAATACTTTTTTCCCTCACTGTAGATATACTCAATCTGTAAAAGGAAAAAAAGATTTTCTCCTGTAGGTCAAATACTCATGTTCCCTGAGGTATCATTCCCTGCTGCAGTACAGTGCCTGGTTTCTCTTCTTCATTTGCAATACATATCATAATTTAGTCTGGCTCCCAGTTTTGTCCCTCCAAGGTGCTTCTCAAATGCAGCATTCATTTGCTCACTCTGGGCCTGACTGAAGTGGTTTCTCCAGTCTCCAACTTCACCTACAAAGATAACATTACATTTGGTAAGTACCTTTATTGTCGTTATACATACATATATGTGTACAATACAACAAAATTGTATTTCATATATCCCATCTTGCAGGGAAGCTGGGTTTAGAGTTCTGGGTTAGGCACGGTACAGCATCCCAAAGAGTTGAAAAACAAAAATAAGATAATAAGTTTAATAAATTTTACCTTTAAAGGCAGCTCTGTGGAGCTGTTTATACAGAATCAGTGTTTGTGGACTTAGATTCACATAACCAGTAACTGTATTTTAAATTAGACCACCCATTAGGTCTCAGGAACAGTTCTGATTTAGTATAACGAGACCTCAAGGGTGGTGCTGGTATTCGAATTCTAAACCTGCCTCCTTTTCCAGTGTTTGCTTAATGGCATTGACTTTGTAGCAGTTCAGGGAGTTATTTGACTGTATAATGTTATAAAGAGCCTTATGTGAAATTACTATATTTGCTATAGTTAGACACTTGTACAAATATGACAAAATTGAGAATACAGAGCTATCAAATATACAGTCATGGGAAAAAGAAAGTACACCTTGTTTAAATTCTATGATTTTTATTTATCAGAGCCTAAATAACAATTGTGTTGTCCTCACCAACTTCTATAAACAAACAAATAACCTCAGGTGTTAAAGAAAAAAACACAACAGATTTCAATATGTAGTAATTTTTTCCAAAAAGAAAACCAACATTCAGCAATCAGGTAGGAAACAATAAGTACACCCTATAATTCAGTAACATGTAGAACCACTTTTATCATCAATAACTTGAAGCAAATGTTTCTGTAGGAGTTCATCAATCTGTCACATTGTTTTGGAGAAATTTGAGCCCATTCTTCTTTACAACATTGCTTCAATTCATTGATTCTTGAAGGTATTTGTTTATGCACAGCTCTCTTAAGATCCCGCCACAGCATCTTAATGGGGTTGAGGTATGGACTTTGACTTGGCCATTCCAACACCTTGATATTTTTTTTCAGATGTTGATTTGCTGGTGTGCATGGGATCATTGTCCTGTTGCATGATCCAATTTCAGCCCAACTTAAGCTCCTGGACAGATGGTCTCACATTTGAAGAATATTTTGTGGAGGTATAAAGTGGAATTCATCATTGTCTCAATGCAAGTTTCCAAGGCCAGCCTCTCCACCTCCAAGCCCTTGAGGGAGGCCCCATCAGAGGAGGTTCCATTACGCAAAGCATCGAACCTTTGTGTCAACTTCAAGTCAGTGCTTTTCACCACAAAACCAGAAAGAAAGATCATCAGCTAGTCCCAATGCTAAGAATCATGTCTCCATATGCCTGCAATGCTAACTGTATCACTACTAGGGATCATTGTCACCACTAGGGATCATTGTCCTGTTGGAAGGTCCAATGACGCCGAAGCTTCAGCTTCCTCACAGATGGCATGACGTTTTCTCCTCTTGCCTCCCACACGCTGCAGGTTTCCAGTGCCAGAGGATGCAAAGCAGCCACAGAGCATCACCGAGCCACCACCATGCTTGACTGTGGACAGAGTGTTCTTTCTTCATTCTTTTTCCTCCAGACATACCGCTGATCCATCATGCTGAAAAGTTCCAGTTTTGTTTCATTGCTTCACAAAACAGAATCCCAACACTTCTGTGACTTATTTATATGATTTTGAGGCAATTTTTCTTGTGCTTTTCAGTAGTGGTGTACATCTTGGAGTTCTGGCATGGAAACCTTCTGTGTTTCGTACATGCCATACCGTGCTCACTGAAACCTCAGTGCCTGTTGCCATCAAGTCTTGCTGCAGGTCATTTGCAGTCACTCGAGGGTTTATCACAACCTGCCTTCTCAGAAATCTGGTTGCAGCCATTGATAGCTTCCTTTTTCTGCCCCATCCAGATATTTAATTCATTTTTCACCCCTAGCCAGTTCAGGTATTTCATGTGTTCCAGCTCAAGCACACCTGGTGCAAATAATGAAGACCTTGATTAGATGCATCAGGTGTGCTTGAGATAATACCTGGTTTGTGCTGTTGTGAGGGATTCTATTCAGGTGGTTGAATAATTTTTAAAGTGGATAAATCATTAAGTTGTATTTTCAGTTGAATTTGGGGAAACCAACTGAAGCATTCATTGTGTTCAACTATTTCAATTGCTTTTGTTTGATTTGTTCATTTCAAACAGCTGAAAGTGTGTAAATTTTTACAATAAACCTGATTTGCTATAGGGTTGAATAATTTTCCACCTCCTCTACAAATTCCTGATAAAACCTCAACCTAAAATGGATGCAGCAGATATGCTCCGTGCATATGGGCCCAGGGTGAGCAAATCCGGGAGAATCAGAGGCAGCATGAACGACTTGAGGCCCTTCTGGACCAACTCATGGTTGGGCCCGATGCCATGTGCCTCCTCAGGGAACTTTTTGAAGAGGGGGCTCCCAACCTGGATGGAGCCATCTTCCACCCTCTCTGCCCCACTTCAGCCATCGCTCTGCCTCTTTGTTCCATTGGGGGCATTCCACTGCCCTTCTGCCCCAGAGAGGACACCATTATGGTTCTCAGCCTCACAATGGTCAACATTCCATTTCCCTGCTCTGCCTCGGATGTCACTATGCCTGGCTCCCACTCCGGACGTCACTCTGCCTTCCTACTCTGCTGAGGACATTACTCTGCCTCCTTGCTCCACTGAGGATGTTGCTCTGCCTCCCTTCTCCACTGAGGATGTCACTCCTCCCCCTGATTCATGCTGTACATCACTACCCCTCTTGCTTCGTGGAGGACATCACTCCCCCTCTTGCTTCACGGAGAACATCGCTCCCTCCCTGGCTCCGCGGAGGATGTTGCTTTGCGGTGGCTGTCACTCTGTGCTCTTGCTCTGCCTCGGACATCATTCCACCCCTTAGCTATAGAGAGGAAATCACTCTGCCTTATTGCCTGATGGAGGATGTCATATCTCCTGAAAGTACATCACCTGACCTTTTGCTTATTTGTGGACTCTGAATATCACATGGTGATTTGGATTTGTTTGTAACTACGAGTAATTTTTAATAAACACATTCACCACAACTGTCTTTTTTATTTTTCATTTTTAAAAAATCTCCTGCCTTTATGTTACATCATATTACATTTGAGAAAGAAAAGGAAAATGCTATTTCCTTCTTCAGTCCACATTTTCTATCCCTGTTTTTTGGTTTAAAGGCAAGTGCTTGTGGATGGCGGATGGCTTGGTGGCTGTGGTTCAGGTGGTAGAGCGGGTTGTCCACTAATCATAGACTTGGCAGTTCGATTCCAGGCCCACATGACTCCACATGCCAAAGTGTCCTTGGGCAAGACACTGAATCCCAAGTTGCTCCTGACTAACACCTTGCATGGCAGCTCTGCTACCATTAGTGTGTGAGTGTGAGTGTGTGTGTGTGTGTGTGAGTGGGTAAATGGGTGAATGAGAACCAGTGTAAAGCGCTTTGGCACCGCTAAGGTTAGAAAGCGCTATATAAGTGTTTACACCTCCATGTGTCTTCTCAAAAATATGACAACCTCGGAAGTGTGAACTACATGCAGGTGATATGCATAATCTGAATGACACGCCCAAAGAGAATCACCGTCACTTCTGGCTTGCTCATTATGGATCTAAATCTACATTCAGATTTCATTAAAGCTGTTTTATATATTAATGACTATTTTATAGAAATAAAATGTAATTTAAGTGAACTAGGATGTAAAGTATTACAATTTTTAGTAGATTTATAAATATTCTATATGTCCTTGCAGTTATCTGAAAGCAACATGAATACTAATTGTTGATTCAGCTAAGAAGCTAGCATGATTAAAGCTCCATATGAAGAAAGTGCTTGCACTACAGTATATTGTGATCCTAGCCTTCTGCTTATGTAAAATTATTTTCAACTTTGACTCGATCTGAGCAATCAATGGCTAAGGGATTTTGTCATGTCTAGAGCAATGGTTCTATGGTGGTCCTGAATTCACAAGCTTCCAATCATTAGCTTAGAACCTAAACCAATACAATGGCCCTGCATCCAGCATCATCTTACAAGGCAGACTTTATCACAATGATTCATAGTAGTTCACTTAAGTGTAATGCAAACTTTAAACATTTAATAATATCCTAGACTCATGTTCAAATGTTGGGAAATTTCCCATCACTTGCTAGACCCGAAAGCAGTGACTTTATATAAATAAATTTAAAAATATAAGAAAATGCCTCTACACATGTGTTCAAAAAGCCAGTGTGTTTTTTAAACATCCATTTCCAGATTTAGAACCCCTTTGCTCTTATAATAACCTCCATTCTTTTAGGAAGGCTTCCACTAGATTTTGAAGCCTGGCTGTGAGGATTTGTGCCCATACAGCCATAAGAGAATTAGTGTGGTCAGGCAATGACGTCATGCTAAAAAGCCTGGGGCACATCAATGTTCCAATTCATCCAAAAGTTGGTTGAGGTCAGGGCTCTGTGCAGGCCACTCAAATTCTTCCACTTTAACCTTGGCAAACCATGTCTTCATGGACCTCGCCTTGTGCACAGGGGCATTGTCATGCTGGAACATGTTTGGGCCCCTTAGTTTCAGTGAAAGGAAACGGTGATGCAAAAGCATACAAAGACATTCTATACAATTGTGTGCTTCCAACATGTGATGGTCAGATGTCCAACTACTTTTGGCCATATTCTGTGCATTGATAACTGGGTCTGTAGCATTCTTTACCCACCTTTCCTGAAAAAGACATTTCCCATCTGGCCATGAGAATCTTTGGAGCCTTTTTTCATGGCATCAAAGGTACTCTCTCCTGCAATCATCTCTATCTGAGCATCAGTTAATTTAAAGCCAAAAAACTCTGCCACCTTCTGAACACTTCCACTGAGGTCCTAATAGACAAAGAGAGAGAGATGTTCATAGGATCTAACTCATCATATTATGTATGAGTAGGTGAGAAAAAGTACATACGTGCTTGAGTTCCTCAAATGTGATGATCATGATGTTTGAGTCGTACATGCAAGAGCATGGTCAAAGTAGGAGCCCCATGGAACTGAGGAGAAATTTGACAAGACAAAATTATGAGAATGTGGTAGTAACATGTGAGTAAAAGTATCCCAGGGAAAAGCCAGTCACTGTCACTGAAACATTCTGGCAAACAACCAAATAGGGCATTGACCATAAAAAGGTTTTTCTGCCTATAATATACTCTGACCTCTCTACCATAAATATATTGCACCAAAATAACATTTTCTGACTTTTTTTTCTTTACATGTATTTATTTATTTTATTTATTTATTATTTTTTTTAATCTAGCCTAGGCTTTCTGCAAAGATCATGTAAGAAGCCATTTTCCGCACACACTGAATTGGTGAAATGTTTTTTGATAGATAGTGAACTGAACAAAAGCCTAATTAATTCAGCTTGTAATCATACAGACTGTCAATATGTCTGTGATGGTGCTACACCATCATATCACTTATCAAAACAGAGAAGATTATTTATAGACTCATGACACAGATGGTATAGTTTGAATGGTTTGTTAAAATTTAGGGAAATTTAGGCAACAGTATATAACTCACTGAATGAATTAGTAATTATTGCAGTATTGATATAAGAGTGGCTTGGTGGTGAGCACGTACGCCTCACACCTCCAGGGTTGGGGGTTCGATTCCCGCCGTGGCCCCGTGTGTGCGGAGTTTGCATGTTCTCCCTGTTCTGTGGGGGTTTCCTCCGGGTACTCCCCCAGTCCAAAGACATGCATGGTAGGCTGAACATGTCCAAATTGTCCGTAGTGTACGAATGGGTGTGTGATTGTGCCCTGTGATGGACTGGCACCTGGTCCAGGGTGCCCGAGACCCTGAAAAGGATAAGTGGTATAGAAGATGGATGGATGATATAAGAGTGACTATTGATCATTGGAGTGAATAGTAATGAAGCTTGTGTTTAAATGCTTTGAGTGGCATTTATCTGACATGGAAAGACTCTAGAGCAGGAGTTCCCAAAATTTTTGGGCAAATGACCCAGACCCAGACCTAGAACTTTAATTTATACATGTAAAAGGGAAACATATTTCAGTTCAGTAAAACTTGTGGTTTTTAGAACTATGTATAGTAGAAAATGTTCAAATTTCACCATCCAAAGGGTTTTCCCAGGCTACCACATAGACATGTCACATTCCTGCTTAAAAAGCTATGGATGTGCCCTTGAATAAATGTGAATATAAGGTTACAAAATGCTGTTATTAGACTATTTTTATCTGGAAAAAAACAAAAACAAATAAACATGTTACTTGTTATTAAATTTTCAGTGGGCTCCTGGGTGGTGCAACAGAATATAATTCACCCTATCATGGGGAAAATGCAGCAGTGCTACAGCCATTTGTAGCCAGAAGTTCAAGAGAGCCCTGCTCTCAGTCAAAAAGATGGCAGTACTCTCTCCCCTGTTAATCAAAGCAACACTAGAAAATTGTGGGCATTTGTCAGCTCATGTATGCGGAACAGGTTAGTTGGCACTTTCCTATATATTTGTTCAGCTGCCTTTTGACATACTGTAGCATGATTGGCTAGCTTTATGCGTCTTGGAGGAATCACATGCTGGCCTTTATCCTCCTCGGTTGGTAGCTGTTATGCGATAGCAGATAATTAGCTAATGGCTGGGAATTTGCAAATAAAATTCTGAGAAAGTTGGGTAAAAGAAAACAAAGGTATAATTTACAACCCTTGCCACCTTTTTAATTTCATTTCAAACCTATAGTATAAAACCTGTGTACTGTGTCTGTGTGCTGAGATGGCAAAATATATATAAAATATATTTTAAAAATTGTTTGTACCTTCACCGCTTATAAAATCCACGAAGAACTGATCCCAGGTCTCAGCAGTTGGCAAAACTGGATTCTTGTTTGAAAAGTGATAAAATGAGACCAATGTGTCCTTTGGGTTGCGGAAAACAACCAGCATCTAGAACAAAGCAATTGAAATACACCCATTGATGACGACATAATATTCCACAGTCCACCTAGATACAAGATGCCTGTCACAATTTAATGCAAGAAAGACTATTTAACACTGTTACCAGATCTGTGTGACAAAACCATACTAAGTTGTCAACAGCGTTCAGAAAGTTACTCAAAAAAAGTAATCCACTACAGATTACTAATTATTACTTTAAAATTGCAATTTGATTACATTACTTTGATTACTGCATGTAAAAAGTAATCAGATTACTAATTACTTTACTTTCAAGTTACTTTCAAAACCTATCAAACCTACAAAAATACACTACAAAGTGAAACTCAGTCCTTTCAATAATTTTAGCGCGCGTCAATGTATGACATGATCAGAAAAATTTGGATTTATCATAAAACATGCCTCAGGTGTTGTCACTGTTTGTAGGACTACCAGACCAATAAAATATAAAACTTTTCTAACTAGGTTAGTTTGGTGTCGCTAGCCAAGGGAAGGCACAACTAAGCATATCATTGTATGGGTTTAGCTGCTACATGCAAAGTACATTATTTTTCCTTATGCTCTTCTCAGATCATGTTCACGTAAACTGTAACTCATATAGACATTTACACACCTTGTTTTCTTGCTCAGCATCAGAGGATGTTACTGTTTCAGTTTCAACCTCTTTACTGGTAAAAAAAAAAAAATCGGCATATATCCATTTTTCTTCACATTGACTGTGAGCTAGCATTTGGAAGAATTTAGATCTGTCAACACACAAGTGTTTCCACGTATTTTCCTGTAAACCCTGTCTGACTGTCTCACTCCGTTCACTTAAGATAAAATTACAGGTAGTCTTGTTTTACTGACGTTCAGTTACGTAGTGGCAAACCACTCTGAGTGGAGAATTATCTGGGGCTAAAGAAAAATCTTCAGGGCTACAGCTCCCATTGCCCAGGCCAGGTTACGCACCTGGCAGCCGCACAAAACGTGGTTTATTTTAAAAACACATTTTACTTAATATTGTTTTCTTAACAACAAATTTGTAATGCAAGTAACATAATTATATTGACATCAGTAACTGTAATCAAATTACATAATTTAAAATGTAATGCGTTACATTACTGTGTAATCAGAAAAATTAATTAGAATACAGTAACAAAGTAACACAAAGTAATGTGTTATACCCAACTCTGGTTGTCAAAACAAGCCCAAAAACTGGGCCACAGATTAGTAAAATCAGTTGAATTCCAAAACTCATAATCTTATCCTCTATATAGTACCTGGTATTAAACTCATCACTTTCATTTAATAATCATTACTACCATTGCAAACTTGTGTTTGTGTATATATATATATATATATATATATATATATATATATATATATATATATATATATATATATATATATATATATATAGGGTTACTTTAAAAATGTATTCCGTTACAGTTACAAATTACTTCATAAAAAAAATGTCATCAGCAAAGTATCACAATATGAAAGTAATGTAATTGGATTATTTTTGGATTGCTTCAAGGTCACATATGTAAGTAAAGTCAAGAGAAAAGCAATATGATCTAAAATACTTTTATTTAGAGCTTATTTTAGAGCTTAAAAACATGTTCAATGTTTGGATTTGTTTTAATAAAATGAATAAATAAATAAATAAATAAAAGATCATTGTCCCTGATGCAGGTGACATTACCTCACAAAAGATTGAGTAACCATATTCTGGTTTTCCAAAAAGAGGACACATTTTTTCCTTCATCTTTTTTTTTTTCCTTTGGTGGGGTACACTTAAAAATACACACTGTTAGCATCACTATATATATACAGTATCTCACAAAAGTGAGTACACCCCTCATATTTTTGTAAATATTTCATTATATCTTTTCATGTGACAACACTGAAGAAATAACTTGCTACAATGTAAAGTAGTGAGTGTACAGCTTGTATAACAGTGTAAATTTGCTGTCCCCTCAAAATAACTCAACACACAGAGATTAATGTCTAAACTGCTGGCAACAAAAGTGAGTATACCCCTAAGTGAAAATGTCCAAATTGGGCCCAATTAGCCATTTTCCCTCCCCGGTGTCATGAGACTTGTTAGTGTTACAAGGTCTCAGGTGTGAATGGGGAGCAGGTGTGTTAAATTTGGTGTCATCGCTCTCACACTCCCTCATACTGGTCACTGGAAGTTCAACATGGCACCTCATGGCAAAGAACTCTCTGAGGATCTGAAAAAAAGAATTGTTGCTCTACATAAAGATGGCCTAAGCTATAAGAAGATTGCCAAGACCCTGACGCTGAGCTGCAGCACGGTGGCCAAGACCATACAGCGGTTTAACAGACCTCGCCATGGTCGACCAAAGAAGTTGAGTGCACGTGCTCAGTGTCATATCCAGAGGTTGTGTTTGGGAAATAGACGTATGAGTGCTGCCAGCATTGCTGCAGAGGTTGAAGGGGTGGGGGGTCAGCCTGTCAGTGCTCAGACCATACACCGCACACTGCATCAAATTGGCCTGCAGGGCTGTCGTCCCAGAAGGAAGCCTCTTCTAAAGATGATGCATAAGAAAGCCTGCAAACAGTTTGCTGAAGACAAGCAGACTAAGGACGTGGATTACTGGAACCATGTCCTGTGTTCTGATGAGACCAAGATAAATTTATTTGGTTCAGATGGTGTCAAGCGTATGTGGCAGCAACCAGGTGAGGAGTACAAAGACAAGTGTGTCTTGCCTACAGTCAAGCATGGTGGTGGGAATGTCATGGTCTGGGGCTGCATGAGTGCTGCTGGCACTGGCAAGCTACAGTTCATTGAGAGAACCATGAATGCCAACATGTACTGTGACATACTGAAGCAGAGCATGATCCCAGCATGTGTTCCAGCATGATAACGACCCAGAAAACACCTCCAAGACGACCACTGCCTTGCTAAAGAAGCTGAGGGTGAAGGTGATGGACTGGCCAAGCATGTCTCCAGACCTAAACCCTATTGAGCATCTGTGGGGCATTATCAAACGGAAGGTGGAGGAGCCTAAGGTCACTAACATCCACCAGGTCCATGATGTCGTCATGGAGGAGTGGAAGAGGACTCCAGTGGCAACCTGTGAAGCTCTGGTGAACTCCATGCCCAAGAGGGTTAAGTCAGTACTGGAAAATAATGGTGGCCACACAAAATATTGACACTTTGGGCCCAATTTGGACATTTTCACTTAGGGGTGTACTCACTTTTGTTGCCAGTGGTTTAGACATTAATGGCTGTGTGTTGAGTTATTTTGAGGGGACAGCAAATTTACAGTGTTACACAAGCTGTACACTCACTACTTTACATTGTAGCAAAGTGTCATTTCTTCAGTGTTGTAACATGAAAAGATATAATGAAATATTTACAAAAATGTGAGGGGTGTACTCACTTTTGTGAGATACTGTATATATACACTCTGCCTATGTTTTATATTTTGCATTTTTCCTACATTCTTTTGAATGTCCATGGAATAAAAGATCAGATGTCACGAGTGAACCTTCTGCCATCATTTACATCATTTGAATGACTCATTAAAAGATGTATTTGAGACATCACTGAATATGCTAAAGACCAAAACTGAATTTTACATTTGTCTTTTACCTGAAGTTGATGTACAAAGCATATACCTTAGTTTTCTTTTGGTAGAAAGAATGTGGTATGTTATCAGGATGCATGTGCGTCCCCAGTAATCGTGGAGATGGGACCTGGTGAAGTAACTGCAACACAGGCATAATGTGAAAAATGGAAATGAGCATTCCATTTGATATTGAGTTCAAGTGCAAATATATCTCCAAGAGATAGATTTTATGTTGAAAAAATGACAGCTATGTTGCAGCATTTTCATATACTCATGTGAGATAGTATATAACAGAAATGTGTTTAGTTGATTTTTTTGACCCATCAATGGTAGGATACGAGAGTGTTCATCTATCATCTATCATGTCTGGTATTTACTACATCCAGAAAGTTCCCACTTACATTTATTTAATGAACAGTGATGTTTCTAGGATTTTTCATTTCATTTGTCAGATTAACAGGGAAAAATCTTCTTACCTGCAGTGTTTCTGGTCCAAAGAATTCCAGTAGAGGTGGCATCTTGGATTCTACTTTCTCTCCGGTGCCAGCTGTTACGATTTTGCGCAGAATTGCGTCCATCCAGTTAAACCCTGGGACAGTTTGAGATCATCATCTTCTTCATTTTCACCATCACTTCTTATCACCACTGTCTTGTTACAGTGCCCTCCACTTATATTGGCACCCTTGGTATATATGAGCCAAGAACGCTGTGAGCCTTCCTTGCTCATATTTCCCAACGGTGCCAATGTTAGTGGAGGGCACTGTATATAGTTAGCACGGCTCAGTAAGTTCTTATGGAGCAAATCCTTTGGGTATGCAGGCAGTTTAGCAAACACCAAAACAGCCAGCCTGCCTAAAGATGTCTTGCTAGCTAAACACATATTGAGCTAATACTTGGATACTTATATTCCACATGGACATACAGTGGTGCCTGATTGTAATCCCAACTGATTGAAAACTGACCTAGTGTAACTGGTATGGAAGATATTCCATAAATTTATTATATAGAATTACACAAAAGGAAATGTATACCTGAAGTGACTGTCTGGATGTGTGCATCTTCCCCTTTAATTTTCTGACTGCAGCAGGTAAATGTTAACTTCTTGTCTTTGCACCTCCTCTTCCCTTTCTGTAATGTGATTTCATGGGAGAGGTAGGATTTTGTTTAGCTCTGATAAATCTGATTTCATCTTTGTCTTAAAAATCACTTTTAAACTAATATTCTTTTTCTAAATCATATTTACTGCATTATATCCCATGTATGATTTATTATTTTCATGTTTTTACTTTAATTAAGGTTATGATTAGTTTTATACATTATCCGTGGACTTCTAATTTATTTTACAGGAATGTTGAGGGCAAAGGTACACTGTTTGAGACTGTGTTATCTCTTTGTCAGGTATGTTTTTTTTTTGTCATTTATGTTAAGTCTTATATAAGTCTATATTATTTTACCTCCTTTCTGCCCTTTCCACAATGTGTTTTCATGGGAGAGGATTGTTGAGGGCGACCGTGCACTGTTTGAGACTGTGACTACGTTTACATGGACAGCAGTAATCTAATTATTGACCTTAATCTGAGTAAGATAATAATGTGATTAAGGTGTTTACATGAGTCACTTTTAGAATACTCCTGTCATGTTCCCGTTTTACATGTTTTAGAACATAATTAGATTAACAGCCCGCGTCATTACGTTACCGCGCCACGCCGTCCGACGTCCCTCCAGAATTTCACGTATCAACATATAGTTCGTCTTCGTTATGGTACCGTATACAGTTTTGGGTGTTTTTATTTATTTTTTTAAGAATGCTTTAAGTGCAGTTAATTATTTGTCATGCTATATGTGCTAATAGACAACTGCTTGAAGCGGTGGGTGTGTCCCAAATCGCGTAGTTACCGTCTATATAGTAGCCGAGATACATGTATTTTTCCCCACTATAGGCCTGTAGTAGGAAAGTATGCGATTTGAGACACAGCCGAACTCTCTTGTTCGCCGTAAAACGTAAAACTGCCGTGTGTCATCGTGTCCTGTCACAAAATGCGGTGAAAACTCCCACACGATGTTCATAATGTGATTAAGGTGTTTACATGTCACTACTACATGTCCATAATGCGACTAAAACAGGAGTACTCCACCTGTCTTAATTAGATTATTGCTTACTTCGAATATGACCTTAATTAGATTAAGGTAAGTAAAAATTGCTGTTTACATGGTATTTCTTAATTAGAGTATGGTCTTAATCGGATTAAGAGTGGATTATTGTTGTCCATGTAAACGCAGCTTGTGTTATCTCTTTGTCAGTAAACGAAGATTCAACCCAATTGCTGCCCGCCTATTTATTTGGTCAGAAGAAAACACACAACGCAGACAACAAGCAGTTACACTAGTGACCTAGAGGTTCGCATACTTTTCCCACACACAGATATGTAATACTGGATCATTTTTGTCAATAAAAATCCCCCCCACACTATTTTCAAATCCTAGCAGTTTTCTGGGGGCTCAAAATATTTTTGGGACTTGTGTGAAAATCTGATGGTTTTACATCACATTTGTGCAGAAATATAGAACATTATATAATTTCTTCAAACTTTCAAGTACCACAGTATGTCTAATCATTTCAAATAGAAGAATTATCAAATGTGCTTACCCACTCTGTACAGATGACAGCAGGTAACAATGATTTATATGGTTTAAAATGCCCAGATAAAAAGAAATTAATAACAATAAATCTAGCCAAAAAAACAGAACAGGCTGAAATAACCAGCAATTATTTCCCCACCAGTGTTAGCAGGAACAGAGGTGAATCGAAGACTGAAGTGGGTGTTGCTAATAAGTAAAGTGAGAACTCATTTCCCATAGTGTACCTATGGTTCTTTAAACATTGTCAGTAATGTCTTCTTTTTTTTTTTTTTTAAACCATAAATGCGATCACTTTACCCTTGGTTGAGATATCTGAAAATAAGACAATAGTTTTCAGATCTAAATATAGAAGGATTTCGTTAAGTAAAGGGTTTTCCCAGGCAACCACACACATGTAATATTTATAAGTGTTAATGTTAAGGATAGCTCTTCTGACTATTTAATAGGAATCTGGTATGGCTAAGATCACTTTAGACTTGACATCTAAGGTCTGCTGAGGTCCCCATCATGCACAGGAGGGGGAAGGTTACATGGCTCTGTATAACTGAGGGGCCCCATATCGAGGGGGCACTGCTCCAGTCTACCATGTGGAGAAAGGCCATGTTTCATTTTATATTTCCCTCTGGAGCTTATCTGACATCTCTGCATTCTAAACACAAGAGAAAAAGCAATCTATGATTCACATTCCTTAAGTTCATGACCTCTTTTGGACCTTTTACCCAAATAATCAACAAGAAGCTGTTTTTTGCATAGTTGCTCCTATCCTATAAGTAGTTACAAAATAAGGGGTCACATATTACATATTACAAATTATAATATTAATATAAACATCATCTTTACACAGACAAAATGGTCATAGTCATACTTCAGCTTCATACATTATGATGAATCAGGCTAATCTCTTATTTAGAAAATAATTAAAAAATTTCATGCAAATTATGGCGCAAACATAATTCCAAATGGTATTTGCTATAAAAAATATTTATTTCTCCTTAGACTCTTTTTTCCCCCACTTACCACATTTTGGATAAGCCACCAGCATTATATCATTGCTCCGTGCCTCTACAGTCTCCAAAGCTCGGAGATTTTCTTCAGGGCTTATGATAACAGGATAGAGTACACCATTATACCTGTAGAGTTTCTCCTCCTCCGTCATGCTCTTGGCCATCTCTACTTTGGACTGGAACTTGGTTGGGAAAGAGTTCATGCTCATGTTGTGTTCTTCCACTGTCTCCACTCTCTGTATCTCTGCTTTGGTTTTTCCCACTTTTTTATGCAACTGGATAGAATGGCATTGCTCTCTAGAAGTAGGTGAACAAGCATCAGGGCCTCTGTGACTGGATGTGTGGTGATAGGTGGAGCAAGGAGAGAAGGGCACATCCCTTCAATACTACATAAATAAGTAATGGGAGGTTTCTAGTTGCCTCAAGGGCTGGTTTCCTGCCTGTCAAGATGATGAACGGACTGATCAAATGCTTTTAAAATGTTTTAGGGAGGCCACAACAGGGAAATAACACTCATGCAAGCACTTTCATTCTAACCAGCAAAAAGCATTATTGTGGTAAAAGCAAAGATTATTCATATGATGGACAGAGAGTAAAATAACAAGAATAAAGGAACACATAGACCTAAACTGCTGCCTGTTACTCTATGTAAAGTTAATGTTCCTGCTGATATCGTAACATTTATAGTTCAATATGTGACTTCCTAATTGATTCACCCTGTCTATGCACTGGGAACGGTGATGTGAGAAGCCACTTCATGGTCTTTAAAAAAAAAAAAAAAAAAAAAAAACCCTGAAATGCAGTGCCCATTCACCAATTGATGTACCCTATCTTGCAGTTTCTTACACTCTAAAAAATGCTAGGTTATTTTTTCTACCCAAACTTTGGGTTGAGCCTTTTGGGTCATTTAATTGGCTTATTTTCTCAGTCTTGTGTAGTTTTCTGTAACCCAACCGCTGGGTTAGTAACTGGGTCATTTTCACTGACAGTTGAATCAATGCACTCCTCCCCCACCCCGACGCATCAGCCCAGTTCCTTGGGCCAAATCAACTCAGTTTGAATTCGCCTCAGAGGGAGGTAGCGGTTTTCACATGGACAGACTGTTAAGATTTATTTGGAGAAACACACTCAGAAAGGATACTTTTTGTGTTATTACTATTTCATCACATTTTGTGTTAAATTATCCAATAAATATGTTAAAAAAGGAAAAAAATAATTCACACAAGTGACCAACACAATGTGTTAAATCACATTGCGGACTGCGCTGCCGATAAATGTTCGTTGCTTTGAGCTTTTGATTGTGATAGCAGAGTCGGAGTCCTGAGGCGAGGAAACCAAATGACGTTCATCACTATTTAGAGTTAATGCTGCGAAAAATGACTGGCTGGGTTTGTGATATTTAGGCAAGGAGCTTTCGAAAATGTATTAACTGGAAAACATTAACTCAGCGAGTAATAATTAACTTTACCTATAGTGACGGCTTAAATAGTGAATACCATGTACTGCTTCCTCAGTGTTGGCATTACACTACTAGTGTCATGTGTTCATGTTGGCTGTGAAATATGGACTGAGGTTATTCTATAATTCTCAGGGTCTGCATCTTATCTGAGGCTCTGAGTTAGGGTTAGCTAGCTGGATAAGTGATGCTAACCTAGACGCTCACCGGAGTAGATAGCATTACTTTAGCATACAGCTCGCAGTAATGTTAGCCATTCCCATTACCTTTTTGAAAGTTAACGATAGCGTAGCATTACAGTTGTTCACCATGATGTAATACAGAGAGTGGGTTAACGTTAACTGCCTTTAGCAAGTGTTTTGGACAAAGCAAGCTGTATTAATTAGCATTAGGAGGATGGGTTAGGGCTGTGTTTCTTCATGTATTCAGTGAATGTTAATGCTGGTTAACAGGTGCAGACAGTCAGTGGATAATGGAATTTAGCTAGCTCAGAACTGTTGAGGCCAAAAGTTTTTCACAATGTTAACATGACAAAAAGAGAGGATGGGGTTAAAGTAGATTGTAATGCTTTCCACGATCTCTGTAATGTAGGTTGACTTTTACTTGTATTTCATCATTTGTAAGTCACTTTGAATAAAAGCATCTGGTAAATGAATAAATGTAAATGTAAATGACATAATTAGGTTGTGCAGAAAAAATGGGCGGTGTGGTGCTAAAGGCTGGAAAATAAATATTCGCAAACTATCTATATTTTCCTCTTGAGGCTACAGCGCCATTTTGTTCATTAGGAGGGTAGAGGTCACATTTCCAAAATTACACAGTTTGGGATTGCAATTTCTTAGTTAAAGCCCAAAGGCATTTTTTTTTCTTTTTGCTCTTTTACAGCTTTTCAAATGGAAAGGATTAGGACTCTTGTCTTCCCAGATGGCCGGGAGATATGTAAGAAGATGCATCAACTCCAGTTTTTACAGTTTTTACATCTGTCAAATGTTTTAATGATTTTAATAAATGTCACCTTTCATGCAATTGTTTTATTTTGTGAGCATTTTAACAGAATTTTAGCATATAAACAAATTGCATTTTTTTTTAGGAAAACTGTAGGAATAAAAGTATAAACAACACATCTCTGTTATTTTTTAACACATTTTGTGTGGAAATGTTTAACACATAGCATGTGTTATATGTACTAACACACTCTGTTAAAAGCAACACAAAATGTGTTGTCCTTAACTAGACATGCAGGTGTGTTAAAAATTAACACATGAATGAGTGAAGGTTCGTATCAATATATTTACCCATAAAACCATTACTACAGTGAAAACAAAAATGTAAAAAAAATAAAATAAAATAATAATAATAATCATTTTTTAAAAAATAACTAAATTTTTAGTGTAAAATTTTTTTTTTTACACTAGAAAAAGCAAAAATGTGCGATAACAGTCCATTGTTACGACATTAAATGAACTGCTATTGTTGTTTAGCTTTGGCTTGCCTGTTTGTAATGCCCACTAGATCTTAAGTTGGTTACTCAGTTTTTTGGATGTTTTAAATATCTCCTTTAATCAAAATCTGATGTTTTTGTCTTAATATTTGAGTCATTTACTTCAAAGTCTATATATAAACACCACTTTACCAGCTCTAGAAATCCTTTTCTGAACACCTTCTTGTGTATAAATAAAAGAGATACCATGTTGACATGTTGTTTGTTAATAATGTGGTATATTTGACATTTTCAAAGGGTAAAAATAACCCTGAAAATATAAACCCATTTATGAAATAAAACACCAATTTAAAACTAAAGATCAACAATTTTTCTAGCAGTTTTCATTTAATTTCTTACAGCTTTGCCCAGTGCAATTCTATTTGAAGTTGCAATTTAAACTTTAATTTTAATAATTTTAAATCTATTGCATTGCCTTTTTTTTTGCCATACTTACACACTGTGATGGTTTTGTATTAAAACAATTTGGTTGTAATATAATTGTCTAACAGTAAATATTAATTTTAAAATTCAACAGTATCCAGATGGACACAAACTTAAAATGAGATATAACCACTCAGTGAGGTGAATGTGTAACATTATAGCCAAGAAATCCATCCACCTTTATTGCATATTTTCCCCCTTTAATGAAAGCTAATGATCACAGATCATAACATGTTATTCAAATGAACACAACTTTGAAACCTGAGTGTGGATAAATTATTTTGTTTTTAGGTGAACTATTCCTTCATGACAAAATCTACTACAAACTATGTAGAAGTTACTCAGAAATAAAAACTAAATTTGACATATATTTACAGTCCACAGTGATAAAAGTTGCCATGCATTTTCTCTTCATATACAATGACATTACTCATTAGCACAGTTGGATTGCCTACATGAGAAACTGCACAATCCTGGTTAGAATGCTTTGGCATAAACGGCCTGGAGCTCACCTCTTCTGCCGTTACCAGCATAACCTGGTGCATACACAGAAAGCACATTATAAAACGGATTAAAAAAAAAAAAGTCAATTAACAATTAAAATGCACTTCCTTTTGTTGATTCTACATAAGTTGGGAATTCAGTGTGTCAATATATTGATATATGATTGCAAATTTTAATGTCAGGTAATTAATTACAGAAAACGGTGTGATTAATTAGTTAAATGTTTTTAATCAATTCACAGCCCTATAACCTTCTAAATTAACAGTTTAGATACATTTAGAACAGTTTTTTTCTCATTCTTGTTAAACTATGTTACCTAATAACGACTAAAAACATAACCCAATTTTGGTTGTTTTTAACCCTGTGTTTTTTTAGAGTGCAGTGTCACTAGCTGAAGAGCTGTCTTACAATGTGACCATTCATTCATGACCATAAGAAAATTATTCTTCAAGCACCACTACACAAAGTTGTTGACCAGGTTTCTGTACTGCTCTTCCTGCCATCCCTGATGCACCCGACCACCACAGAGTCATCAGAAAATTTCTGAACATGTTCAACCTGTACAGAAAGTCTGTAATGTATAGGGTGAAGAGGAAGGGAAGAACACGGTTCCCTGTGGTGCTTCAGTGATGCTCAGGCATTCAGACAGCCCCCAGCCGCACAACCTGGGTTATGTCCGACAGGTAGTCAGTGACCCAGCAGATCATGGACGTGTCCACCTGCATTCTTATCATCTTCTCTCTCAGCAGGAGAGGTTGGATGGTGTTAAATGTGCTCGAGAAATCAAGAAAGTGATTCTCACTGTGGTGGTGTTATAGTCCAGATGGAAGTGGTTCTTTTGCAGTAGATATATGACTGCTATCGTCCATGCCTACCAGTGGCTCGTAGGCAAACTGCAGGGGATCCAGAAAAGAGCTTATTTGAGATGTGAGATAGAACAGCCAGGACTTAAGTCTCTCCAGGACTTATATTACATGATTTATTAACCCATACACATAAATTATTTTGAATTAAAAAAAAATCCAGATTCTGCACTATATACTTAAAGGATTCTATCAGGTGCTTCATATACAGAACTTCTAAAAGGTACTATATAGAAGCCTTTTTAAGGGTTCAATCAGAAGAACCTTAGAGGGTTCTTGTAGCCCATGGAACTTTTTATGGGTTCATTCCTTTTCATGGATTTCAATTTTTATTGTTGCTTTGTCCTTTACTGAAAAAATTATGGACTTTTGAACTAAATATTTCATATTATTGACAGCTTAAATAACCATAGTAGAATTTAATGTTGTAATTAATAAATAATATTTAATATAGTTGCATGGGGTAGATTTCAATGACTGAAAACATGACACAAATATCACTCAAATAATGCAAATAATAATAAAAAAACACCTAAATGAAGAGTGCATTGTGTAAGAATTATTATTACTATGCAAACAACAAACACAAAGTAATTTTAGTGGTAAAGCATTCAAGACTAATGTACAATGTACAAACTGACATTAAAATATTAACTAAAAATAAGGTTTGTTATGGCTAAACTAATATATATATATATATATATATATATATATATATATATATATATATATATATATTAGTAGTTATACTATAATAGTTGGTTGTACATTTTGAGAAACAGATAGACAGTCTTGTGGCCACTGGAAAGTTTAAACAACTTGGATATGGGTTTTGGATATGCCACACTGAACATGAAATAGACAGCAAAGAGACACTCCAGTGCCTCTGTCACCTCCATGTCTTCAGTCAGGATATTGACACCATCTATTCTGATGTTGGCTCTTTTTGCATCAAGGGGGTTTGAAGCTCAACAAACAAAACAACAATTGGTCAGGATTCCTCTTTGGCCACGCTGAAGTAATTCAAGAGAGTCAGTTCAGCTCAAAATAAAAACAAAAGTCACTTCCAAATCCAACAGGATGTTAAACAGTCCAATCACGTGTCAGAATGTTCATGAACACATAGGAAGAGTATATGAATCCTTTTTAGAAAAAGTCACTGGTCATGGTTCCATGAATAAAAGTTTTTCCAACTCAACTGTTTGGTCTTTATCCTTTAGGAAGAAAACACAATGACTTGCTTACCAGTGTTTAGTTGAAAATGGGAAGCATGATGTACATCTTGGATGAGGCGCTGAATGATGTCCAGTGGATGGCAGAGTAATGTCTCTCCACCCAGTGACCCCCAGCGATTGTGTTCATGCTCAAGGCTGCAGCCCGATCCAGCAAGGCCGCAATCCCGGCCAACGGAGATCCAATTGAGAAGACGGGCAACACACAACCCCATTTAATAAGTCCCTTACATTTTGAGTTCGTTTGAACAAGCAAAACAAAACTTGTAAGCTGTAACATAAAGAAAACACGAGAGTATTCGACTCCAATGGCAAATAACTCGCTAAGCGTTAACAGGCCTATTTCCCCGCTCCACACACACAAACACGAAGGAAAACCCGTTTCGTCGCCTTCTATAACAGACTCGTTAAAGACAAACGGATTTTTAGAAACAACGTAATGTGGCTCTGGAATACGTCACGGGTCTAAACTTAACTTTTTACCGTTGTAATATACCCAAAGTTAACTCTTCAGCTCAACTCTCGCCGCTGCTCTAATTCTCTCTATCTCACCACCCCACTCCTCGCACAAAATGGCGGTGTTCACGTCAACGCAATATCAAAATAAAAATCTTTACTGAATAGACTTTGTAGGTTCCCCTACAGTCCGCCCTGCTAAACCCTGCCATACCACTGGACTTCCGTTCAGCGGCTCAGTCCCTGAAAAATAAAGAACAGAGAATGGTTGGAAAACATTCTTCACAGTGGAAATCATCAGTACAACAATTACAAGGTTTAAAGTCCTTCAACTGGAAACACTTGAGATACATTCACATTAAAAGAAACTTCCAAAACATTCAGGTTTGCATAGAATAACTTCAAAACATAGTCAGTCCTATACCTAACAGGTAAGGTACCTCTGTTCTGACGTTGGGAACGTCTAGATTCAGGAATGCTTTCATTCTCACTTTCGGCATCAGATCCACCTGAATTTACTGACCACTGTACAGACTGACCTACTGAATCATCAGCGGACACCTCGTGGTCATGCTTCCTAATTGCCTGTGTCATCCTCATCTTCCCCTCTACACCCTGTGTTTATATGTGTGGTGGGTGCAAGTGTAACAAAAGGGGTGGCAAGAACATCAGAGTCTTCCGAGTCAGTGGGTTCCTGTTCTGTATGTTCCCTAGATTTACGTCTAAATGTGCAAGGTAGTGGTGATGACTGAAAAGTGCAATGCCTGATTTGATCCCTGTGTACAACTTTACATGGGCTTCCTTTCTCTGGACGAATTGTGTAAACTGGAGTATCTGCGTGATTCTGTTTAACCACAATGTAAGGTAGGGATTCCCAATGGTCTTGTATCTTATTCCTTCCCCTATGTGAATGGTTGCTTAGCAGAACACGGTCACCAGGTCTTATGAGGGCTCCATATGATCTGCGATCATAGGCTCTTTTCCTTCGCTTTGAAGCCTCTTCTGCTGCATTGTTGGCCACTTCAACGGCTATCTTCAACCCGTCGTAATGGTTCCTCACCCAGTCATCCAGATTGTCAACTCCACTGTCATCCAAGTCTCTCCCACCAAGGATATCCATTGGCATTCGGGCATCTCTCCCGAACATCAAGTAGAATGGTGAATAGCCGGTTGAAGCATGGATCCTTGGTCCTAGAACATCCTTGGTCATAGTTGGCCAGTAATAGCTTCGTCTCATGCGATCCAGCATGCTTCTTGGTCCAAAATGGCCACTATGATCGTGCTGACTCTCATACACATTGTAATGTAAGGATTCTGGGACCACCAACTGACAAATTTCTTCTCCGTCTCTTGGGTCAAGGATAGTTCAGAACAACACACCCCTTTTTAGCTTCAGTCGGTGGAATTGTCCAGCAAGCCTTTTTAGCCCCACATCTAGTCCCCACTGCTCTACTGGGCTCAATGTCTTATGGGTCAGTACAGCATGGTAGATAGGTGCTATATTAGGATAGATCTTTTGTAGCTCCTCTATATCACTCCAGCTATAGCCAAGGACTTTAACTGTCACGGATGCCTGGACTGATACCTGTACTTTGTGCTGCTTTTCAATGGCTGGCCATATGCAGGTGCGCACCTCATCGGAGTCCATCCTAATGAAGTCTTTACCAGAGTCCTCTTGCTCAGGCTCCTCACCCGATGGGATCCTTGACAACACATCTGCATTGGTGTTTTCTCGTCCTAGCTTGTAGTAGACCTCAAAATCATACTCGGCCAGCTGAGCCACCCACCGTTGTTCAACAGCTCCTAAATTTGCAGTCTCCAGGTAGCGCAATGGGTTATGATCAGTGACCACAGAAAACTTGGAATAGATCAAATATTCTTTAAACTTTTCGGTCACTGCATATTTTAGGGCAAGCAACTCTAGCTTGAAAGCACTGTAATTTCAGTCATTCTTTTCTGACCCATGCAGGCACCGACTCGCATATGCAATTACATGTTCAGCTCTTCCTTGTCGTTGGCTCAATACGGCTCCAAGACCATGCAACCTCCCATCTGTTGTGAGTAAGAAGAGCTGGCTAAAATCTGGGTATGAGAGTACTGGTGGACATATTAAACACTGTTTGTGTTTGTTGAATGCGGTCTGGCACTCAGTGGTCCAGTTAAAAAGCTCAACCATTTTCCCCCTTCCTCCTTTACCAACCAGGGCATGAAGCAGCCGGTCCAGCTGAGCAAAGCTGGGAACAAACCTTCTATAATAACTCATGAATCCAAGGACTTGTCTCACTTCCTTGACGCTCTTGAGTACAGGCCATGTTTCCAATGCCTGGGTTTTCTCTCTGTCCACTTGTATTCCCTGAGAGGAGATCAGATGACCCAAGAATTTCACCTCAGGCTATAAAAGAAAGCTCTTGCTGGGCTTTAACTTCAAACCGTGTTGTCTCAACCTGTTGAACACCATTTCTAGTCTTTGACAGTGGCTATCAAAATCTTTTGAAAAGACAATAATATCATCAAGGTAGATGAGTAGTATGTCAAATGTCAGATCAGCGAACACCACCCCCATCAAACGTTGAAAAGTGGCAGGAGCATTGCAAAGTCTGAATGGCATCCTGGTCCATTCAAATAGTCCAAAGGGAGTAGTGAATGGAGAAGTCTCCATTTACATCTACGAACTGATAACGATCAGTCAGATAAGACCTGAGCCAGGAGAGGACTGTTCCCTTAATGCCAACAACATTTTCTAATCTATCAAGGAGAATAGTATGATCTATAGTATCAAAAGCTGCATTAATAAAAGTGCAGTTAACTAAAATAAGCAACACTGATTAGAAAATGTGTCCTGTTTGTCACAATTTGCATATATTCCAAGTCTTCTGAAGTCATACAATGTCTTTGTGTGAGAAACAGAATGAATTTTAAGTTGTTATTCACCATTTTTTATTTTTATTATTATTTAAAATAGAACTTTTATGGTACTCTTGAATCCTTTTGATGCTTCAAAGCTCCCTGAAATAACATGGGACGGAGTGGCTAAACAAATCTTCAGAATAACACAGTTTGGGTTCTGCAGATAGTCATACAGGTCTACTCCAACATGAATGAAAATTGATATTATTATTAATATTAAACAGAATTATTGAAAGAGTATTATTGGTGTACGCTGGTGCTTGAGATATTATTGGTCATAACTAAAAGTTACTACAATGTAAAACATTTTCATCTGTTTATCAATATTAACTTACAACTTGTCAACGACGACTTCTCTTTTTGCTCATGTCTTCCATCAGGTAGATTACATATTGTCAGCAGATCAGTGTCTGTCACGCTAATACCTGGTTGGCTGTTGGGTTTACGATTAAATTAAAATTAATCTTGTTGTATGCGTTCACCCGAACTGATTTACTGAAATAAAGACACAGACGGTGAGCTGCTTGGTCTTAAAGCAGTGGTTTTCAAAGTGGGGGCCGCCAGGGGGCACCCGGGGGCCTCAACAATTTGGTGTGAAAAATAAATTCTCACTCTCAGACAACCACACACACACAATCAATTCCTAATGTAATGTAAAGATGTAAGATGTAATTATTAATAATAAAAAAAGGGGGATATATTCAGAAGTCTGTATTTTTTATGTGTTCATCTTGACATCTTGCAAAACATCTTGCAAAAGGGGGGCCTCGGTCAAATGTTAATGCCATTTGGGGGGCCTTGCCCTGGAAAAGTTTGGGAACCCCTGTCTTAAAGCCTTCATTTTATGCGAACAGCTAATATTTTTCACTAGCGATTAATCAAAATAAACTTATTTAAACGTTTCCAAAATTTACCTCCGAGTTAGCTGCTGCTTTAGCAATCAGGACACATGACACAAAACAGTGTTACTATGAAAGTAGACTTTAATACTCTGAAAAAAGACACACTATTAGCATCACAAATGTAAAACATGGGCAGAGTGAGACCAATTATATATAATTGGTCTCACTTTAGCATCTAACTTTGAGGTAAATTTTGGAAGAGTTTAATTATTTAAACAGGCAACTTCAACACAACAAACTTAACTTTTATCACTTCATAACTTCAGTATTTTCTAAACTTAGCAAGGCCTCAAAAGCTCCATGACGCTCGTGCAAGGCTGTGATGGTGTATGGCCAGGGGCATAGCAACCTTTATAACTGGGGGGAGGCACGTCCCACTTACATGTAGAGAAATATATATATATATATATATATATATATATATATATATATAATTGATCTCACTCTGCCCATGTTTTACATTTTTCCTACATTCTTTTGAATGTCCATGGAATAATATAAGGTATTAGATGCTACAAGTGAACCTTCTACCATTATTTACACATTTGAATGACCATGTAATACGAAGCAATGTATTACATGAAATTAAAAATGACCTTATACAGTATGGCCATGTGCACTGTTTCGACTCAGGACAGCTTCATTTGCTGCTATTGTCAACCAACTGTGATGCCGTACACAACAGAGATTCACCTTTGTGTGTTCGCTGAGAGAAGGCTAATGGTTGAGAGGCAGGAATTTGGCCAATATTTGCTGCAAGCCTTTTAGAATCAACCAATTGGTGTGCGAGGTGAGAATTACAGAGAGGAGTTAAACCAATGCAAACATGCACACACATGATGCAGTATTAGACCATAAGCACATCTTAATGAAACTAAAACCGAATCCCGGACATTTTGTCAAATTTAGAAATCCCGGCTAGACACTTTTTAAGGTCCGAAAAAGAGGACGTACGGTCACCCTAACAAAAGCATTTCAGAGAACAATTTGTGTTAATTTCTACAAAATTAACTTTGCGCAAAATTTATTTGTGCATGCACCAGGTTGCTCATGTGAGCCACGACTGGCAAGAGCCAGAGCTAGCCAGAGCCAACCAGAGCTAGCCAGAGCCAACCAGAGCTAGCCAGAGCCAGCCAGAGCTAGCCAGAGCCATATCTCCCTGCAGTTCTCGCCTGGTTTCCCACTGATGCTAAGCAGGGTTGAGCCTGGCCAGTACCTTGATGGGTACTGTTTGGGAAAGCTAAAGTTGCTGCTGGAAGGGGTATTAGTAAGGCCAGCAGGGTGGTCTGTGTGGTGCTAAATGGCCCAGTATAGTGAGGGGGATGCTATACTGTAAAAACAGCACTGTCTTTAAACTCCTGACTCTCTGTGGTCATTACAAATCCCTAGACGCTTATGGTAAAAGAGTAGGGGTATAATGGCAAAATTCCCCCATTGGCCGTTCTCTATCATGGCTCCTAATAATCCCCATCTCAGGATGGCTACATCACTCTCTCCTCTCCACTAATAGCTGGTGTGTGGTGGGTGTTCTGGTGCACTATGGCTGCATCATCCAGGTGGATGCTACTCACTGGTGGTGGTTGTGGAGACTTCCCCCATACTATGTAAAGTGCTATATAAATGTAACAGTAACTATAATCAAGCAGCTGTCTATATTGTGTTATGCCAAAAAAAAAAAATGTAATCCTGATAGTATTCCCATCTTTACAAAATGTGCCTGTAATCTGATTACTTTATTTTTTGACGTAAATGTAAAGGATTACAGTTACCAGTTTTTTGTATCCTGATTATGTAACATGTATTCCGTTACTCCCCAAGAATGTCTTTAAAACAGTGCCTATTAATAAAGTTGATATACTTGAACAAAACCACAAGGAAAATTATCTTTTTCAATAATTTATTCAACAGAAATTTCAATAGATACAGTATTCTTCTGTGGAAAAAGTTAGTACACCCTTGGCCTCAGAATCTAGTATTGCCGTTTTTAGCAGAAATAACTTCTTGTAGGCGTTTTGCATAATTGTCCAACAGGCTTGCTGGAATTTTTGACCACTCTTCCATGCGATATGCACTCTTTCAGTTGCAAGATGTTTGAGGGATTTCTTACATGTACTGCCATTTCAAATCCCCTCACAACATTTCAATGGGATTCAAATCCAGGCTTTGACTAGGCCAATCCAATTTTCAAACCCTCAATTTCTTCTTTTTCAGCCATTCCTTGGTGGATTTGCTAGTGTGCTTAGGATCATTATCTGTTGAAAGGGCCACTTTCAGTTCAACTTCAACTTTTGTAAAGATGGCCTCACATTATCTTCAAGCACTCTTTGATATGATGCAGAATTCATAGTTGATTCAATGAATGCAAGCTGTCCAGTCCCTGAGGCAGCGAAGCAACCCCAAACCGTAACATTACCTCCACCGTGCTTCACAGTTGGTATGAGGTGCTTCTCCTGAAAAGCTGTCTTTGGTCTGTACCAAACATGTCTGCTGTTACTGTGGCCAAACAACTCTATCTTTGATTAGTCTGTCCAGAGCACATTATTCCAAAAGGCCTGGTCTTTGCCAATATGCTTATTGGCAAACTGTAATCTTGCAAAGGCTTTTTTTCTGGCATGCCTCCAGTGCATCTCAAATTTGTGCAATCTCTTTCTGATTGTAGAAGCATGCACTTTGACACCAAGAGTTGCAAGACTTACTAGCAGATGCTGTTATGAAATTTTGAGGTTCTTGGAGACTTTTTGCATCAGACGGTCTGCTCTTGGGCTGTTTTTGCTGGGACAGCTAGTCCTGGACAAATTGTCAGTCATTTGTAGATGATTTTCCTTTCAGTGGAATGATGTATAATCAAATAATTTGGAGATCTTTTTAAATCCCTTGCCAGACTCATAGGATCTTGGCATAATGACACCACACACCTCAGTAGCACAGGGAACACCAGACATTAGATATGAGAGGGGTATAAATAAGACAGGTTCTGCCTGCACTCCCTAAGCAGGTTCTAATCACTGGCACCCAATCTTGAACACCTGAATTTTATGGATTTGAAGGTGTTATAAATGTATGGGTGTACTTACTTTTTTCAATGTGACTGATCTGTTTTTTGTTCACTTAAATTGTGAAAATGATAGAGTGTATAATCTTTAAAATGATCAGGAATGTGGGCCAGAGAGACCATGTGAACTAAATGTGGTCATCTAAACTATATTTAATTAAAATATTCCTCAGGGCATGTTTGGTATCTACTCCATGTTTCATGGTGAATAATATTGTGTCTGAAATCATAAATATAATAAAAGTTTAGGAAATAACATTTACAGTATATGATTTTATATTTTGCAATGTGTGTTTGTTCTTCCGACACACCGACCAACATCCACACGTATACCTACTGGGACCACCTGTTCTACACAGGAGACCTTTTCCTATTGTTTCAAAGACTCATTCTCAGGAACCTAATTAACATATAACACCATAGGCTGAGCCTACCTGACATACAGTTGTTAGATGAGCTGACCACTAGATGGCAGTGTAAGAATATATGAGGCACAAATCACAACCAAGTCACTCTTTCATCTTCCGTATTTTTTATTTATTTTTTAAAATGTAATATTATAGTAATATTTAATATTATGGTACTGTTTTCAATCATTATAAAATATGTTGCCCCAAACGGTGATACATAAAACTGGGTAATGAATGTAACAGTCGATGCATTTTTTTTTATTAACTACAATAAAAAAAAATAACTAAAATTTAATTTAATTTGGCAAAGAGAGTTTAGGAAAAACACTTCTGGAAAAAAGAATGGTGCAGCATAAGGAGGCAGACAGGATTAAGAAGATGTCTACAAAAATCACAACAAAATGCAAGTAGATTTGCTTGTATTTTCTCATTTGTAAGTCACTTTGGATAAAAGCATCTGCTAAATGAATGTAATGTAAAAGTAATTTGCAGTAGATGGTAGATCTTGTATACCCAGCTCACTGAAATTAAATAAATAGACAGGTAAAGAAACATACGAAAATAAAAACAAGTGGATAGGAGTGCATTAACTAATAGGTTGCCACATGTTCCCAACCCTAGTTGGACTAAAACCACATTTTAGGGAACAGGGAAAAGGTGTCTTGGGAACAGGGAAAACACTAAAATTTGCAGAACAGCGGGTTTTCCAGGTTCAGGGTTTGGGATCTGTGCTGCAACTGATATGAATAATATAAACTTTCCTACTTATGCAACACCTTACCCATGCTTCCAGTCCATTGTAAAGACAAATAGAGGGGCAATGGCTCAGATTATGGCATTTGGCAGATGCCCTTTCCAGAGCAACTTACATAAGTGCTTTGAAGTCTCTATAAATAAATACATCCTCATAATGGTTTACTAGGTCAGAGATTAAGAGTTCTCTCTAAGATGATCTGAGCCTAAGATCAGGCTCAGATGAAATAAGGGCATCCTTACATGTGAATCATGGAATGTAGAAATAAGTTCAGGAATAAATTATCTCATGAATCTGTTGTGGAATACAACCATTCAACAATTACTGCAGGGTATCTACAGACACCAGACTGTCTACAAGGACATTTCAGTAAGGATACAAGCAAGGATAAAGTTGCTTCTGGCTCCAACAGCAAAGTAAAATTAAAGACCTTAAGACAAAGTGCAAAGACCACAATAACTGCAGTGTAAACAACGGAATCACTGGCAGGAGAATCATTTGGCAGGAGAATTATGTAAACTTCTGACACGGGTCAGGTCTTAAGTATATCTAAATAGGTGGGAGGAAAACAAAAATAAAGTCTGTGTCAAAATATCAGAATTGTCCATCCAGGTCCACAACGTAAATGCAGTCCCAACCCAAACTGTATTAAAGTGTATTAGATTTTTATCAATTCATTTGTATTAAAACTACCAACTAAAATATCACCAAAATATATTGGTATGAGGAAAGGTAGCAAGACGGTGGCGCAAAGAGTAGCACAGCTTGCAGCTCCAGGGTCCCAATCCCAAACCCAGTTTACCGCCCGGGTGGAGTTTCTCTGTGTGTATCTGTGTGGGTTTCATCTGGGTTCTCCAGTTTCCTCCCACTGTCCAAAAACATGCCAGTAGGTGGACTGGCAATGCTAAATTACCCCCAATTTGTGAATGAATGAATGAATGTGTGTGTGTGTGTGTGTGTGTGTGTGTGTGTGTGTGTGTGTGTGTGTGTGTGATTGTGTGTGTCCTTCTTGAGCCCAGTGGTCCCAGGATAAGTTCAGAGTAAAGCAGTTACTGAAGATGAATGAATCGAGATATATGAGAAGGAAAGCTATTGACATCTCTAGTCTCTATGGCTGCAATAATTCCACTCGAGGTTATTAGCTTAGCATTGTGTACTAGGTTTGCACGGTATACCAGTACTACGGTAGTATCATGATAGTAAAGCTTCAAAATGCCACTGTATATATAAACTGTAGTATCGTCACTAAGACAGTACCGTAAGTAATGTTGTATGTGCGGCAGTTAGTACTATGTTCACTAAACAACACATCCCACTGCTTTCCCAGAATACACAAAGGTTAGTGACACTTCATTTGACCTAAATTCTGTACCTTAATCTTCCTGTTTGCTTGTAAGTGAACTAACGTTATGCTAACTGCTGTGTGACTAAAATTAGTCATGTTTGCTTGTAAGCGAGCTAACGTTCCCTTTTGGAGTTCACGTACAAATTCAGTTATTTATTCCTTATGATATGTTCGTTCTTAGTACTCGGAGGACAATTTCATTGCTCTAGGGCAGGGGTTCCCAAACTTTTCCAGGGCAAGGCCCCCCTTTGCAAGGTGTCTTTAAAACACATCAAAAATACAGACTTCTGAATATATCCCCCCTTTTTTTTATTATTAATAATTACATCTTACATCTTTACATTAAATTACATTAGGAATTGATTGTGTGTGTGGTTGTCTGAGAGTGAGAAAGAGAAAACATACTAGTGGGAGGGGTGGGCTTGGTGGCTCCGACCAAATTGTTGAGGCCCCCCTGGCGCCCCCTGGCGGCCCCCACTTTGAAAACCACTGCTCTAGGGAACAATAGGTGAAATATGTGGCACACTCTATTAATAACTTGACAACTGTATGACAAAAATTTGGTTTGTCTTTTTTATTTATATCTATGTATTTCTGTAAATTTGGTTCATTTTGTAGATTTGAATTAACACAATATTGCTTGGTATCGTGATACTTCAGCTGGTATAGTGTCATAAGTTTTGTTTATGGTATCTTGGCAACCCTATTGGGTACACAGATTAAATTTGTGTGTACAAAAAAAGCAGGTTTCTGGCAAAAGTCATTTCATCAGCTGTATAAGATACCAATGGACAATATATAATTTGATCTATTATATATAGTATACTGCATACAGTGGGGTATATTTGGTCTGGACTCTTACACTGAAAAGTGAATTAAACAGGAAGTGAGGCGTGTCGGTTGTTGGCAACCTAAAACTGGTTTGTCCTCTATTTTCCAGCAGCCTCCTGTACGAACATTTAGGCATTCGAGCTGTCTTTTTTTTTTTTTTACATTTTATCTTTACATTTTGTTTTATACTTGAGTGGAACAATGGCTGGCACTTTGGCCCGTAAAGCTGTAGACCATCTCCGTAGCAAGGAGTTCAGGGATTATCTGATGAGGTAAGTCATGGCTAGCAGTAGCTCTTCACTTAGGCGGTGCAGGCGAGTTTGCTAAGTACGTTAGCTAGCTCCATATCTACCTAGTATAAATGCAGGTCATTCATGATACTTGAGTAATTAGCGAGATGTGTATCGCAATTTTACTTGCACTCGAATTTATAAACGTTTGTCATATTTAGATAAGGTTGACGGAAATTAGCTTTGACCGAACTGCTGAAGGGCAAGCTATGGCCAAGTCCCAAATGGCTCACAGCTCCCTGCTCAAGTACACTAGGGTTGTATACGAAATAATGACTTCGACATCCTACCTAGTGCACTGTGTGTTAAAGTGACGGGTAATTAGCGCAGAGTCTCCTCTGTTTACATGTCAGCAGTTGCTGAGAGTGCTGACAGTGCTGACACACAACAAGCAAATAAACAAGTTATATTTAAAGGAAAAAAAAATAATAATAATAAAAAAAAAACACTGGACTTTTTCTCCAAATTACATGAATGTAGGTCTTTAGCAGACAGGGTGGATTAAGCTACCTGGCCTCTTTTTCAGGTCATTTGTTGTCATGAGAAGGTTTTATATATTTTTTTATTGAGATCATTTGCAATTTGCTTTTCGCTTCACTAATATTTTCCCATGCTTTCTTTATTTCCACTGCACATGGGACCTTGAACATCAGCACAGTAAGTGTCTTCTTTACTATGCTTTTATAAATTAGGAAAACACTTCGAGACATGCCATTCTAGGAAAATAATCCACGAGAGGGTGTGGAGATGAGGCCTGCGTGAAGCAGAGTTACTGTTACCACCCAGAGTTGATTATTTTCCTATAACAGAGCATCCTGAAGTGTTTTATTCTTCTCCTAACACAGCGATTTGCAAACAGCTACAACTTTTCATTTATGAATGAGTGACACACAGTTCTTTTTTTACAGTTAACTTGATGTTGACTTGTTAGTTCCTGTTGTTACTTGTTATAACACCTATAAGCAGTCATTCTCTCACCAACCGCACTTGAAGTTAATAAGACAAAAAGCAAGCAGACAAACACAATTTGTCATGTTACAGAGAATGCCCAAAGTCCTCTGTGCTGAAGACTTGAAGACAATGACTCCCCTTACAGAAAGCGTCACCATAATTGTTATTAAATTACATGTTTAAGAAATAAATAAATCAGTTTATCAACTGTAAATGGGGAGGGTCCATCCACTTTAGAAATAATCACATGTTAGAGTAATGATAATATAATATTAAGACTAATAAACAGGTTAATCAATCCGTACAGGATTTCGCAGAGTCATACATGCTTGATTGAATAAAAACTGATGGAATTTGGCGAAATTGCAATTGCACGAAATTGTTTTGTAAGTTTTTTCACAGTGATGTTTGTTGGTAAATGAGACCTTTTAGCTGTACGCATGTTCGAAGCACATGAATCGAAGAGGGTTTTAGTTGAATGCGCGTTGTGATGACGTCCTGACACGACACATTTTAGCCCAAATCTGATTTTGCATTAATTTCTTCAGCCTGGTTAATATAAACCTGTGATTTGAATTACAACCATCACTGGTCAGAGCTGCTGTTATAGGAAATGAACACTTTCTGACCAATTTGACCAATCAGCTTCCATTAGCATGTTCATGACCTGTACGCTGCATGTCACAAACATTTAATCAGCATTTAGGTAATGTTTCTAGAAATGTCTGATTGAATGGATAGGACTATACTGATCTGATTTATTCATTTTCAGCACTTTTGGGGTCCAGTAGCAAACTGGGGGCTGCCGATCGCTGCCATCAGTGACATGAAGAAAAGTCCAGAAATTATCAGTGGACGAATGACCTTTGGTATGTGATTAACCACTGTTTAACTAGTTTCACAATCTGATACTTTATCTGTGGCTGGTGTGTATACACTCCAAGAAGTATAAAATATGGCGTCTTTATTTTTTCTGTATCTGTGCAAAGTCAGCTCCAGAATTATTGGCACCCTTGGTAAGATTGTGACGCAGTTTTGCGTTTTGATTTTTCAGTTAAAGATTGTTTTGCACCCATATTGTTCATAAATCATGCACAGGTCTTCAACAGTAAAACAGTGAGGAAGCTGTAAATGTTTTATTTGTAATATTGAACTTCAACATAATTAAGTACTGAATGGCTGTTGATTTAAATGGATTTAATGCACTGTACATTTTCCTATCATTATTGTTTATAATAATAATAATAATAAACAATCAATACTGAATGGCCATTTGATCAAAAACAAAATGGAGGTCTCTGACTTTAGTACAGTACCACATTTTTTCTTTATATAAATTTTTTTTTTTTTTTTTTTTTTAGATTTCTCTCAATTCCCATGTGAGATTAAGTTAAATAAAGAAAGACTTTTTTTTTTCCATAACCCTTTTAACCCATCTTTACAAGAGTGTCCATAATTCTGAAGCATTTCTTAAGTAATAGATGCCTCTAGGCCTTTAGCCTTAGTAAATTATAGGTTTCAGTTAAACCTTTTGTCTGTCATTTCTTGTGCTATTTATTACCTCGTAGACATAAAGGCTTAATTTTTCTCTTTTGTTAAGACCATTGAGGGAACACTGGCACAAAGGTTGCCTTATCATGCTTTTGAGATGTTTGATACGCTTTATTATGGCATGATGAGTAACGATAAAAAAAAAAAAATGTTTGATTAAAGCAGCACTTCAGGTTCAAGTGGAAAACTTCATGAAAGTGAGTGAGGGTTCATTAGCATTTTGCAAACTTTGTCGTATACCCAGTAGTCTCCTTAGCATTTTATAAACAGCATCTTGTACTGATTTTAGAGTTTTTTCACTATATTAGTATTAGCTAGTCTCCTCTCACTATTAACCACAACCGTATTAGCCATATCTTTTAAGTGAAGTATTTTCACAGCATGTTTGACTTACTGTTTCACCAGCTCTGACCTGCTACTCGCTTTTGTTCATGAGATTCGCCTACAAGGTACAGCCAAGGAACTGGCTCCTCTTCGCCTGCCATTTCACCAACGAGGGCGCACAACTCATTCAGGGAGGACGGCTTATTAAGTACAAGTAAGAAGTCATTGTCGTTAACTTCTTGTTTTTATTATAACACGTTTTACAGTGTGTCCCAAAAGTCTCTATACATAGGGGAAATTAACACTTTTTAGCAAACTGTAACTTTATAAAACATCCTCTACATGATTGCCATTTCTTTGTAAACACACATTGGGTTGTCTCTCCCAGCTTTGGCTCCCAGTTTGGCAACAGTGTCGTGTGCGTGTGTGTGTGTGTGTGTGTGTGTGTGTGTGTGTGTGTGTGTGTGTGTGTGTGTGTGTGATGTGCTTGCCATGTTTCTTCTTAAAGTCCATCACTTTCTTACAAGAGCTTCCATATACAGCCATGTGAATAATTTCAGTACTTTTTTCTTTCATCAAAGTCATTATTAAACACTATCATACTTCTATAAGTAAGTATGAAAAATTTTGCATTTGCAAGAGATTTTACTATAAAAGAGTTAAATTCCCCCCATGTGTGGAGACTTTTGGGACACCCTGTAGTATAGCTGTCTTGTGTGAAAAGAAGCCAAACTTGTGCACTTTTGCACTCCTGTGACAACTGGGAATGTCACTAATTCATGGAGAAGGTTTTTTTTTTTTACCTTCTGCTTTAATTATGTGTTTAAAATGCCCTTGCTGTGTTAGTGAGTTTAATAATTAGCTAGTTTGCTAACAGTGTGACCAGATCAGTGCTGTTGAGTCACAGAACAGCTGAAAGTGCATTTTATTGAACTGTCATCAGACAAAGGTAAGGGCTTTTCAGGAGATTTTTGCCAAGCTAACACCAGAAAGATTTGGAATTTAGAATTTATTCCACAAATTCATTTGAAATAATCTATATAGATACTTACCTTGCTCAGTGTGAATTTTTTTTTGAACTTTTAAATTGTTTTATTTTATAAACATATCTTGTATTAATTTGTTAGTTTATAAGTTTGCATATTTATTTGTGTATGCCTGTTTGTGTATATATATCCACCTATGTGTTCATTTATATGCTTTTATTCATTTATTATTTAAAGTGGTGCTTGAAAGTTTGTGAAAATTTTCTACATATCGGTATAAATATGACCTAAAACATAATCAGATTTTAGTCCTAAAAGTAGATAAAGAGAACCCAGTTAAACAAATGAGACATAATATTATACTTGGTCACTGATTTATTGTGGAAAATTCAATATTACATATTTGTGAGTGGTAAAAGTGTGTGACCCTTTGCTTTGATTATCTGGTGTGACCCCCTTGTTTAGCAATAACTGCAACTAAACATTTCCGGTAACTGTTGATCAGTCCTGCACATCGGCTTGGAGGAATTTTAGCCCGTTCCTCAGTATAGAACAGCTTCAACTCCGGGATGTTGGTGGGTTTCCTCACATGAACTGCTTGCTTCAGGTCCTTCCACAACATTTCTATTGGATTAAGGTCAGGACTTTGACTTGGCCATTCCAAAACATTAACTTAATTCTTCTTTAACCATTCTTTGGTAGAACGACTAGTGTGCTTAGGATGGTTGTCTTGCTGTATGACCAACTTTCTTTTCAGATTCTATTCATAGACTGATGTCCTGAAATTTTCCTTTAGAATTCACTGGTATAATTCAGAATTCATTGTTCCATCAGCGAGTGCAAGTCGTCCAGGCCCAGATGCAGCAAAACAGTCCGAAACCATGATAATACCAACTCCCAGATTTCACAGATGGGATAAGGTTTTTGTGCTGGAATGCAGTATTTTCCTTTCTCCAAACATAACGCCTCTCATTTAAACCAAAAAGTTCTATTTTGGGCTCATCTGTCCACAAAACATTTTTCCAATAACCTTCTGGCTTATCCATGTGATCTTTCGCAAACTGCAGAAGGACAGCAATGTTTTTTGTAGAACAGTGACTTTCTTCTTGCAGTCCTGCCATGCACACCATTGTTGTTCAGTGTTCTCCTGATGGTGGACTCATAGACATCTTTCTTCTTAGCCAGTGTAAGAGAGACCTTTAGTTGCTTAGAAATTACCCTGGGTTCCTTTGTGACCTTGTGGGCTATTGCACGTCTTGCTGTTGGAGTGATCTTTGTTGGTCAACCACTCCTTTTGAGGATAACAGTGGTCTTGAATTTTCTCCATTTGTACACAATCTATCTTACTGTGGGTTGGTGAAGTCCTACTCTTTGGTTTTATAACCTTTTCTAGCCTGACCAGCATCAACATCTCTTTTTCTGAGGTCCTCAGAAATCTTTTCTTTTGTTCCATGATACATTTCCACAAACATGTGAGGCTCAGACATTGATAGATCCCTGTTCTACAAATAAAACAGACTGCTCACTCACACCTGATTGTCATCCCATTGTTTGAAATCACCTGACTCAAATTCAAATTAACTGTTAATCCTTGAGGTTTGCATATTTTTGCCACTCACAGATATGTAATATTGGATCATTTTCCTCAATAAATAAATGAACAACTTTGGGGTGAAAAAGTTCATAATTAATTCAAATTAAAGGAGAGAAAAGATTGAAACCCCAGTCACTGAATCAGTATAAACTATGCTGGGTGTTATGAGACCTTCACTTCTGTCAGTGGTGTGTTTTAAATAATTGTTTTATTTGTATTCTCGGCTTTCACTTAATTGTTTATTAGCTTCTAGAGTGTTTATTAGTCGAGTAGGTATAGTCAAGTGGAAAAATTTGCTAGATACTACACAATTAGATATCGATTTTAGATTAAATGTAATTTTTAAATATTGCTTAGTAAATTGTGAGGTTTGTGTGGGATGCAGGGACGACCTTCAATTTTTAGAGTTGAAATTTGGGTCAGGTGGTCACACTACTTGCTAACTGGCTAGTGAGCCAACTAGTAATCAGAATAAAGTAATGAATGTCATTTGTAATTAGCTTCATGAACCCAAAATTAAAAACATTTGGCATTTTGTTGTTCTTTATTTATATATTGCCTTCTTGGTAAGTTGTTGATCTTCAGTTATGTTGACTTTGCTAACAAAGTATTGGAAACTTTTGATAACAGCCTTAATTCCATAATAATTATATCTTCTTTCTGTTTTTTTTTTCTTTACAGCATGGAGAAGAAAATGGCAAACTGATGAGCAGCTGTTAACCACCGAGGTTTTCTCTGTGCAGATCATAGCTTTCAGAAATCATATTTCAAATACAGAAAACACTTAGATTTTTATCTGATTAATGATATAAATACAATTGACTTCCCATTCTAAATGATGAATAAAATGTATATAAAATGAACTTGACATGTTAGAGGACTGTTACACGCACATTTCCCTTGTTTTTTTTTTGTTAGTTTGTTTTTTAAATGTATGGTACACTTCAAGCTACTGATTTCTGGAATTGTCGTGTAAGGTAATTTATTCTGAAACATGGCTGAGTGGTGGATATCAAGTTAAACTCACATGTAGTAAATAAAAGTTGAATTACTCTGATATCTTGCTGATTTGTACTTCTTGCTATATTGCATTATTTACCCCCCCAAGTAAAGGGGACTGTTTTGTGTCTGCAATCAGTTAAATTGGCTGCACAATTAGTGGGCATATTGATTGTGATTACCAAGAACAGTGTAAAACTATCAATGGGACTCAAACTTGCTGCATGTGTGATTAATTATGCATTAAGTAGGTTAAAGACAAGTAGATGCATAGAAAACTGTTGTGAATTCCATTGTGAATGCTAAATAAATCAGTGTAGACACAATTGTGTGTTCTGTTTAAGGTATATGCAAAGAAAGTGTTCTCATGTACTGTTCGTATCATGTGCAGCAAATACACTATATGGCCTAAAGTCTGTGGACACCTGACCTTCACACCCAATGTGAACATCCCAGTCCAGATTTAGTCCCACTTTGCTGTTATAATAACCTCCACTATTCTGGGAAGATTTTCCACTAGATTTTGTACCGTGGCTGTGGGGATTTATGCTCATGCAGCCATAAGAGCATTACTGAGGTCAAGCACTGATGTTGGGTGAGGAGGTCTGGAGCGTAGTTGGTGTTCAAGTTCATCCCAATGGTGTTCAGTGGGGTTGAGGTCAGGACACTCGAGATTTTCCACTACAACCTTGTCATGCTGGAACATGTTTGAGTCTCTTAGTAACAGTGAAGGGAAATTCTAATGCTGCAGCATACAAAGACATTCTACACAGTTCTGTGTTCAATGTAGCAGTTTTGGCATGAACCATGTGTGTGTGATGTTCAGGTATCCACATACTTTTGCCCATATAGTATATCTAATATGAGGCTAGGGTAATGGCAGTAGTTATTGTTTTCACAAGTCATCTTTACCTTATTAATGTACATTTATTCAGCCCAAACAAAAAGGCATTATTTGTGCATAATATTTTTATATATTAAGAATCACAACATTCATATTTAACACTCATATATCTAGCATTTTCCACGTAATGTGTTTTGCTGCGTTTAAGAACAAAATCATTGTTGTTTTTTTTTTTTAACTGTTCCACACCACAAATACTGAAACTTGTAAACAAACTTTACTTTCATACACAATGATGTTATGTCAGGTGCCCTCCCAATTGCATAATATCTGGATTGAAAAAGAAAAAGACAATTTATATGTAATAATCATTTACACAGACATGCAGTGGAACCATTTAGTTAAAGTATAAAAACTACCATGACAGTTTTAGAGCCAAACAATGATTACATTTGGTACGGATCATAAAAAAATTACAGTTTGTTAGTAGGATTGCATTACTAAGCCTGATCTGGCAGTAAACTAACTGGAGAAATTACAGCTTCATTTTTGTACACAGAACATGTTTAAAAAAAAAAAAAAAAACTTTTTATATACCGTGGAACTGGTGACCTAGTACTTTTATAATGATGACAAACCACTTTCAGGAAGCTGTGATTTTGGTTACAGTTTACAGCACCAATAAGCCAAGCCTAGTCACAAACAAGAATTGGCAGCTCTTGCATGTAAATGATTATTTGATATTATCGCTTTATTATTCATTGAATAGTTCCGTTCTTTCAGGGAAGCTTGATATAAAGGTTTTGTTTTGTTTTTTTTGAAAAAAGAAAAATTACTTTATGACAATTTTAGCACAAACAGATATTGTACTACAGAGATGTCTTTCAGCTACCGCTTTCCTTTTTGCCTTTACCATAAAAGAATAACAGTATAAATACAGTACACATAATTTATTGCACATACTTGAGTCATTGTATTATTTTTCCTTTCTTTCAGCTGGATTTAAATTTGCATTTTTAGTACAATAAAACTTGTACCCTAAAAGTGTCATTACAAGAGTGCAGTCATAATTAAACTCAAATTGCTCATCTCTTCATCACAGGTCATCACTGGTTATGACAAGATCATTTGCACTTTGATTCTCCAAGATCATGGCTTCCTCATCCTGCACAAAAATAAATGTGCAGTCAACAAATTAAACCCACCGTTTATACATTCTTGCTATTCTTACAACACTCAAAAGGAAAACGATAATAGGTTGCTTGGGTCCATACCAAATAGAGACATACACTTGATAAAAGTTCCCAAAATACGTATGTTAAACAGACTTAGCAAACTAAGTAAACTAAGTAAATGATTACTCACAGCATCCTTTTCTGTGTAGTCCTTCTCTGAGCCTCTGTAGGCTAACACATGGATGAAGGTGTACACTCTGTTATAGGAGACAAAAACAAGCGTAACTCAGCATATGAAATTCTCAAGATCATTCAAATTGTATCATGCTTTATTGGCTATAATGTACCTGTGGTAAAGCATAGCCAGAAACTGGATCAACAGTAGTACGGCAAAAGACAGCAGGAACATTAAACTTAGAGGTTCCACCTTCAAAGGTTCATCAGCCAAACTGCCATTGGGCAAATATTTAGGAATCTTGATGCTAATTACATCATTGCCAATGGCTTGAAGAAAAAATGTGGCCACGACCCATAAGACGTTCAAAATAAAGTACAGAAATACTGCCTGGAATGGAAACAGAATAGGAAAGATGTGCTTTAATGAGCCACACAATTTAAATGTGGGCTAGATGAGTATTGAGTCTGAGATTGCTAGGATTGTTACCTTGTTCCGTAGGGATTTCAGTTCCCTTTCCACTTGCTCTAGATGGCTTTTCGGATCTTCTATCGGTTTCAGGTAGCGCTCTATCAGCTTATTCCAGAAGTCTGTCTCATCCTGGTTCAGTAAACAAATATTTGATTCAAAGATTAATATGACAAAAAAATAATTTACAGACTAATCCTTATAAAGTCCAAGTTACTCATTTTCAGGCTAAACATATTAAAGAGCATGTCCTAACCAGCTGCTAGTCCCCATAAAAAAAAAAAAATATATATATAACCCTGACCCAGTGTCTCCAGTATGTGATAAATTAAACAGAAAGAGACCAATGATGTCCTTACTTCAGTCAGTCTTGTAACCTGGGGGGCCACCAGGGTTTTCTCAATGGCTCGCTTGACTCTTGCCTCCAGCCTCTTCATGCGGCTGATTTGCATGCGGTTGGTCTTCAGGATCCTCCTTGCTGACTCATTGAGTGCATCCTGTAGTTCTTCCAGTTGGCTGTCTGACAAAATATCCTCCGGGCCCACTTTGTCCCTTAACTCTTCATTGAGTGTGTCAGTTAACATGAGCACCAGCTCCTCACACAGGTCATCCTGGTCCTTGTTTCTGAGGGTGTATCTAATCTGCTCCTGGAGGTTCCTCTTTAGATTCGCATAGGTCAGCTTCCTCAGGAATACTGTTTTCACTGGTTCAACCCAGTCTGGTAGACAAAATAATGACTTTATAATAGATCCTTCTGGATTTGCTAAAGATTTAGGTTGATCAAATTATGTGCTCATTTTGTAGACTTACTACTCTCTGGGACAACCTCCTTTTCTTGCTCCTCCTGGTCATCGTATGCATCCAACTCATCCTCCTCCTCCTCATCATCATATGATGTGTAAGTTTTTTGATCTATGCTGAGGTCACTTGTACTGTAAAAAAAATTATATGGACAGAAAATAAAAATTACACTTGCCTCAAATATATGTCTCTGATCAAAATTCATGTAAATATTTTCAGTATCAGAACCAGAATCATTTTATCCACCATATACATTGACATGTATTAGGAATTTTTCTTGGTGTCTGGTCACAACATGATACATTCAACACACACATCTCAGACAACATAACAATTGCCATCCTAATATACAAGCGGAAATGATAGGCTTAGTTGTAATCTGTGGAGGTAGAAATTGCAGCTGGATGCAGATCTACCTGTTCAGAGATTTTGTATCTTGTTCATTGTCATTTGACAGACGCTTGATGTCTCCCATCCTCAGTGAAACATCTTTGTTTTTTTCAATAGGGTGATTGTCAGTTTGAGAGGGTTTTAAACTTTCTTCAGCACCCTGTGGAGTCACCTCCTTTTCTATTTTGGCCGATGGACCATTTGGATTAACTGCTTGCTGGATTTGCTGGAGCATCAAGTTTTCAGTTTCTTGGGTGACGCTGATATTTACATCCCAACAACAGAGTTTACAGTTGCGGTTGCACAAAACTCCCACGTGCTTCTTCTGCTCCTTCTCTTTGTTAGATTCTCGAGTGCCCCAGGAGACTATGTTCATGTTGACCAAGGAGTAGATAGTAAGGAGAAGGTAACCGCTAGGGATGCATATGAAGTACATGAGCCCATAGACAATCATGCCAAACTCCTGGGGATGAAGTATTGCTGTGACCAGGTACAAGACTGTCATGGACACCAGAAATAACCCAGTAGGGGTGATGAATGTTCCTTCCTTCACCATGTCACCTGTTACCACATTGAGAATGTTTAGGTAAGTTGATATAGAACAAAGGGATCACGAACAGTGCTATGGAAGGCCATATCATTTTGATTGAGTTTTGTTATAGCTATAACATGACATACAGTAAATTACTTTCGACAGAAAAATAGATATGCAAATTTAGACTAATAGGTGATCACTCACCAATAATGGAGAAGAAAGATGCTGTCATCAGAAATGCATATAAAACACTGAGAATAGCAGCAATGGTAATCTGGAAGTTGGATTTGGTGAAGAAACAAATTAGCATGTAAACAACTGGTGGTATGACAGCTATGATAATGGACAGAGTTCCTTCGATACTAAACACAAACTGGAATGCCCCTAAAGAAAAGGGAGAGAAAAATAATTTAGTCAGTGATATACAACAGTCCATTTTTCTTAAATGATGTAATGATTTTCGCATCATTGACATTTCCTGATCAATGAGTCCCAGACCTCCCTGAAATGTGAAAACCTGGATATACTGACCAGCTACCATCAAGGTGACAGAAGCAGGTCCAAGAATAGAAGAAGCCACAGTGAAGATCTGGTAGAAGATGTAGAGCATAGATATGGAAGAGTTCCTCTTTGAGGTTTCTTTTCCACTGTGTAGTAGGTCTAAAGTATTTGCAAGCGTAGAGGGACCCCAGCGGCGCCTTTGGTTGTAGAACTCCTTAAATTCTTGAGGAGAATTAGTGTAAGCATCTGAGGCAGCATTGTACTCCACTCTCCATCCCTGCTGGAGAAGTAATGTGCAAAGCCAGCGATCCTCACCTGAAAATGCATTGTGAATGATCAGGCATTGTAGGGAATTAGTTAAATGCTACTATTACCCCTGACCATAATAATCACTGTGACCATACAGTACATTCTCTAATGTGATGCCTAGGATAATTATTTCACTACACTTCCTAACATTAATTAGGTCATTACGCTGTCACACACAACACGATACACAGATCACAAGCAAAGGAATGTAAAGTCACAAAATCTTAAATAAATTTGGAAATGTTATTGGTGTGTGAGTCTGAATTCATAATCAGTGAGTGGTCAGTGAGATCCTAACTAAGGTTGCATCAATACAATGTTTTTTTGGTACTTTCCAGCATGTCTCTGCTGCGTTTCTGTATGAGCTACTGGCAGGAAAAAAGCTGCAGTACATTCTGAATTAATTTATTATTTTTTTATCAGTTATGAATAAGTGAATTTACCTTTCCTTTTTTTTTCTTTTTCAAAAGATATTTACTGTTTAAGGGTTAATGATTCATTTAATTAGCCTAGACTGAGAGCTAGGTTCAAGTGAAAAAATTTAAATAATATAAAAGGGAATTGAATGAGGTCTTTATACAATGCATCTGGTGTGAATTGACCCTGTTTAAAAAGCAGCCATGAAAAGTGCACTTGTGCGTGTTCATGTAAATACGCTACTAGGCCCTTTCTTTACATTAGTGAGTTGATTTCAAATGAAGTGTATTAGCTAGCTACATTAATTAGCTTGGAATCCCCCATCAATGATGACAGTAGCTGATTGTTAAAAATAATATACAGGGTAAGAGCTGTTATTGCTCACCTAAAATTGTCTGTAAACATTTGTTCTCACCTAGCCTGCATTGTTTGCTGGTGCTAACGCTGAGTTTTATGTTTAAACTGTTTTATCAGGTGACTTGTATTGTGGGATGATGCTGTAGTTCCTCCTATTGATGTTTTCATAGAGCACATTAGTGTGACATACACTAGCATTGTCACATAATATCAACTGGTATCAGTTGTCATGGAAATACTCATGTCTTATTGGCTGACAGCTCTCAATTCTGCCAAACGCTAGCTCACACAGTCAGTGTGAGGAAAAATGTATATACGCCAATTAAATGGTTTGAAACTGAAACACTAAAATCCTCTCATGCAGGGCAGGAAAACAAGGTGTGTAAATGTCTATATAAGTTTGGGAATATGTATAAGTTATGTGAATATGATATGAACAGAGCATAATGACAGATAACGTACTCTGCATGATACCATACAGTGATAGCTTAGTTGTGCCTCCCCTTGGCTAGCGTCACCAAATTGTCTAGTCTCATGTTAGATAGCCAAAAAGTTTTACATTTTATTGGGCTGATAGTCCTGCGAACAGTGATAACACCCGGCACAAGTTTTAAGATAAATCCAACTTTTTGTCCAATGTTCAAATTTTTTAAGCAATTAGCCCTCACATGCAAGAAAAAAAATGCATGCAAACAGTCTGTTTAGAAGTATGTTTTTAAAAGTTTTTTGATGTAGAAGAATCTGGGCTCAGCCGCGGATGATTAACAGTTCAGCTAATGCCCCTGGTCCTACCCCTTTTTAACTGAAGTGGATGAATGAATCATGGATACCTGTAAACCTAAGTGTACCGATGAAAAGACAAAGGAATGAGGAGACAGAGAACATTAATTTTCCCAAATAGGTCAGATTAAAAATGAGCTCTAAACTAAAATGGGTCAAAGAAGACTGTGTGCTGTCACAGCTGGCTGTTGAGTGTGAGCTTGTTATTATAGTTATTAGTTTTGCAAGGTGAAATGCAAAAAAGAAGCCAGTCACCTAAGGTAAGACACATTACCAAGACTACTCAAATACTCACAATGGATGTGTAATGTAGTAATGTAATAATGTATTCATTTTATTTTGCAGGTGTTGGATTGCAGGGTGGCGCAGTCAGGCTCTGAGTATGTTTGCTTACCTTGGTCATATTGGACATACTCAGAAGCTCTGGTGGCCTTGGTGGTGTATCGCTTCAGCACATTGTCATCCATTAGAGCTGACCCTCTGAACAGGCTGAAGCAGCCCGGGCTGCAAAGTACACACCCAAACACATGCTCTGCTGTTTTTTGTAGCCAGTGACCCACAGCATACTCAAACTTCTGATACCACACCATTGGCCCTGAAATCAAATATGAGCTTTCATTACCACCTGAAGTAGACACATTTTGAATTGAAAGGAGAAATGCAATAAAGACTTCTTACCCATTCCAGTTGGATGAATTCTTCCACAAGCAGCACCGACATTAGCATACATTCGAAGACGATCAACCAGTAAAATCACAGCAGAAGGGTGGAAGTCAGTGTCTCCATCCAAAGCCAAGATATACGTGTTGTCATCTGATATGTGTTTCCTTTTACTATCGTTGTCAAAGTTAGGTAAGAGGTAAGCCTCTCCATCCAGTGATATGAGACTTGCACGACATACATTGTTCTGTCTCTGTTAGCACACATAAAGAAAAGACCACATGAACAATGATTTCATTTGCTTAGCATATAATTAATATGTAAACACTTTAACATATGGCATTAGAAAAAGACTTACAGTGATTTTTTGGGGATTTTTCACTATGTAACCTTTCCAGCCCAGGAGATAATACATATACATTATCTGCAAAGAAAATAATCAATATATGCAACATGTCAAAGTGACATCATGTGACATGACATCACTTATGATGATAATTCTAAAACACGACTTAGTTTTAATCCCTTCAATCTCACCTGTGACCATCTCTTTTTGTTTCGTATTAGCTTTTTGTCCTTGAGATGAACATACAACATATTTCCCTCAGGTAGCACAAATGCAATCCGGCCACCATAAGGAGTTTCAATGATAGAGACTTCATCTGGCTCTTTGTTTGTGAATACTCTGTAAAGCATAATAGTTAAACTTTTAATTCTGCAATAGTCGTTTGATAAATCACAAACAATATCATTTTAAAATGACTGTTACCTGTATACTTCCATGACCACATTTATTAGATCTTCCACATATGAATTGACCAACTTGTTCTCAGTGTCTTTTTCTTCCATGAAGGCATCATCAACAAAAATATGGCATTCAAAGTCAAAGACATCACTGTGGTCTTCCTTTGGATCACCTCTGTACCTGTCCAGTCTAAAACCATGACAAATTAGAGTGAGCTAGAGCTATTAAAAATAGACCAACGCTTCTTATATAAACAAAACAAAGCATAATTTTTACCTGAACATTGAGGTAAGGATCTTAAGCATCTCATCATATGTTTCATGCCACATTGTTGCACAGAGATATATGACACAGTTCTCTACATGCTCAGTGCTGAAATACATACATTTAAAAAATGTGAAACACATTCTTAGTGGAGACCAAAATGACGTTTGGTGTTCAAAACAAAGTAAATTTAATCAAATTACCTTTCTGGGTTCTTCACTTTCATTTTGATGTTTAGCAGTAGAGACTGATCAATGAAAGCAGATTCATACAGCCGCCGCACAAAGAGCTGGGATGTCCGCTCGATTCGTGGTAACTTCATGCTCCAAACATAATATGTGCACGTAATCAACCCGAGCCACATGCAGACACCCTCAAGTGCGAGAATGGAGAAAGGCCAAACTGCATAATGGCTATTCAATGTTGTTCTGCAGATACTGTTGGAAAGTTCCAGGAGGATCAGTGGAGTGCTGTTAGAGACCTTCAGCTTCACAAGACCATAGCAAAAGTCCAAAAAAGGATTGTCAATTGGTGTGTAATTGCCTGTCACTTCAGACAAGTATGAAGTCTCTGGCGGCACATTCAAGGTGCTTGCTTGAGCCAGGAAAAGTATTATGGCTACAATCAGTGTAGCAGGGCCTGTCAGTGAGACTGGCATGGCAAAGCTTATCCTCACTGCATGGATCTTGCAGGCCACAACCCCAAACCAGTGACAGGCAGCAGAGCAGAAGGCTTGAAGGAAAAACACCCCAAGGCCTATCTCAAGGGTATCTTCTGTAATTTCTGTGAAAGCATTCCAGTTGATACGGGTCTCAGCTATTAGGCTATAATAAAGGAAGTACACCCCAACAGTGACAGCAATCCTCATGAGACTGGTGATCATGAACACAGAATCTCTGAAGCCATCTAAGTCATTTAGCATGTCTTGAATCTTGGATACATTGCTGGCCTGTAGAGAATTCTCCCACCAGTTAAAAGAGATAAGAAAAGAGCCAAAAATAGCGAGGGCAACATAGTAGTAACAGTCTTGTTCTTGGTCTGAGACGTAAGAAGATATTCGCACATAGTAATCAATAGCCAGCAGGCTGTAGCCAGTGAGTACTAGAATAATGGAGCAAATAGGAAAGATGATCATCCAGGTTTGGAGCTGAAGACGAAGGCAAGCATGAAATAAGGCAGTGCCGATGCAGACTCCTCCAGATATGAAAAGGTTGGTGAGCACATCAAACTGGGGCATCACAATCAGAACCAAGATTGAGGTTCCCAGTGCCACAAGGATCTCAATCCCTGAAATCTGCAATAAGATATAACAACAGTTATAGCATTTGGTGTGTAGTTGTATGCAGTTTCTGGAGCCACATTTAATTTGCCACGGAAGTCAGTTAGTAAATTTTTTAAATGGAAGGGCATACAGGTCACTAAAACATTGTGAATCATGGATCTTAAATCCATGTAGACTTATATACAATTAAAAAAAAAAGAAAGAAAGAAAAAGCAGAAGCGTGTGGATATACTGTCTAGGGTAGGAGTCATCAACTGCTGGCCTGCAGTCCTCATTAACCATTGCTATTTCTATAACAGATCCTATGTTGCAGTGTATCCAATCACATCTGTTTATGTAACTTTTTTAACTGAAGGCAACTTCAGACCTGAGATCGGCTAGTGTCATGTCACAGCAAACCAGACTACAGTTTCCATCCTGCACTGTGGCCTACAAACATGGCCACCACACTTCCCACACACACACATACACACATGTTCACCTTCTCCGGACCACTAGTCAGACACACCTGTTCCCAATCACACTCACAATCATACCAAACTTTAAAAAAGACTGCTCATTCACAATGTGTTTGCGAAGTAATATGCTCAGTTGCCATTGTCTCTGTCATTTACCAACCGGTTACCTTGTTCCTCGTATTCACTCATGGATTTTGATCTTGTTTCTGGTTACTAGTCTTTGATTTTTGCCTTGCATTGTTTATGCCCGTATGTTGATTGCCTGACCCCTGCCTGTTATTTCGACCACGCCTCTGTCTTACGATTTAGATTTATCTGAATATATCTCTTCAATAAAGCTCTTAACTGCGATTGCATCCATCCTAAACCTCATTTCGTGACAGCTAGAAAGGGGCGAGTTTTCCCAGATTTTCCATCTTTCTTCTTTTTGATTAGCAAACTCACATAGTATGTTAGAAATAAAATCTGCCAAAAAGAGAATGTTTAATGACAAATGGATGGAGAAGTATATACTTATTTTCCCAAAGTCAAACAGCCACCCATCTGTTCACTGCATTAATCAAAATTTTTAACATGAAACGCTCCACTGTGAAACAAAACACCACCACTTTAAATTATTTATAACCATAAATTAATCATTAATAACATAATGGTACCTGTTACCATTCAGTCTTGTTACTTGCTTATCCAGATCTTTTTAATCAAAGACATGTAACTTATGTAAATGAACTTTTGCAAATTTTAGTCCTGGTCTAGGTATATGCTTACATTTCTGTAACGAGTAGATCAAACTGGGGAATACCAAGAAAATGTCACTAATCAGGGTATTATTTGTTTACTGTATTTGCATTAGATCAACTCACAATCCCCATGGTTTTCATGGTGGGTGGAACAAAGCTTTTGAAGGCACATTTCCACAGACACTTGAGGAACACCAGCAGGTTGGGTGTTACCAGGGCACACATCAGCAGTAGCGTGTAGAACTGCCTATCTGTAGAACTCCTCAGGGATTTTGGACTGGAAAGTGTGGCCAGTGTTAGGAGAGAACCCTGCAATTTGATTTGTTATATTATTTAAACAATCTGTTTCGCAGCACACACAAAAAAACTGAGCTTAAAGGAAAACTCCACCTGAAACCCATAAATATATTTATTTTGTGATTCTGGTGTTGGTTGTTGCTGTATATTTGTTTTTCCCATGAGAAGTTAGCAGTTGTCTGCCACTCTAATGTCACAGGGGGACATTGCTAGTACAGCTGTAATGACGCTTAATAGGAGGGGAAAAAAAAGAGTAAAATTCCACTGGCATCAATATGAGCAGGTAGTCAAATGATATTTTGTTTACTCTATATATATATATATATATATATATATAAAACAGCTAATCAGTGGCTAGTGAAACTAGACAAACATGTTGTGGAAAGAAGATTAAATTTGAACTATCAACTAAGAATTTCAGTACAAATATATGTTGGACTCAATCAATTAGTTAGAAAGATTAATATAATATTAATATTAAAGATTAATATAATATAATATGATATAATATAATATAATATAATAAGTCATTTAGCCTGGAGTTTTCCTTTTAAGATACATTTTGTGAAACATTCAAACATAAAAAAGATTCATATATGTGGTGGCTTTGAAAAAAAAAATAAAATAAATAAATATCTTAAAATCAGTCAATTGTAAAAACAAACAAACAAACAAACAAACAAACAACAAAAAAACTAAGACGATATCACATTATATTATCTCCAATTATCTCACACAAAATTATATGAATTTGCTTTTCCTTATGATCCCTTTACCCTCTTAATTTACTTCCTTATTGCAAAGTTACCAAGTCATCAGCCATTCATTCTATCTAAACGTTGCTATGATATCACTGTATACCAGTGAGGGTAGGAACATTCATAAACATTCAGGAGGATATAGATTACAGAGTACAAAGTATCCATAACTCACTGCTATCATAAATTCCCTTGTAAACTGCTGTAGATACAGCAAACATTCCATATCAATTCAGAGGTAACATTGGTTGAATAAATAGAAACAGGTGTGGCTGCTGTAATGAAGACAGTTCTGAAAACTATTAAATAAATGATTTATGAATTATGTATGTCTTGAGGAGGTTTCAATGTTACAGTTCACCTTGCTGATGACGGCACTGGTCAAGACCAATATGCCTACAACCACTGCCATGAAGTGCTGCATTAATATCAAACATGTTTTCTTCTTTTCTTTCTCAGCTCCAATAGGATTTAGTTGAAAGGGATCCCATGTGTCCCTGTAAAAGCATTAGTGTATCGTTAATTTTTAGACCCACAAATGTACATTGGATATTGCATATATTATCATTCTTCTGGGGGACAGTAATATGCACATACTCTCTATACTATAAGCTGATCAAGGACATGTTACTTTCAAAGCCATAACCTGGGAGCCACACTGGCTCTTAATAATTCTAAACAACAAAGTATTTTAGAAAAAAGGTCTTTATCATACTAAAAAGGTGTATAATAATAATATTGAAATATACACTCTCACAAATCCATTTGATCCAATTAAATAACTTGGCAAATAATGGAAAATATTACTACTAAATAATACTAGTTCTTGACTAGTCAAAGATTATGTCATATATTAATTCCGAATGTTTATTTGATAGTACCTGTGCCTCCCCTCTCTCTTTTGGCCCCTATTCCTCAGGTCCTCCATGTTGTTCTGCTACTCCATTAACAGTCTGGAATGAAGTCTGAAGACTGGTGTATTTAAGTCTTTTTCCTTCAGATATGACTGGACCCTTAGCCCTGCCTCATTTACAATACACAAGGTCATAAACAGGTACAAAGATCACCTGAGCAGAGATTCCCTCTGTGGCTTCAACAGGAAATGGTTAGTTTATATACAGGGCAAAGACCAATAACTGGTAACATTATCAACCCTTCTGTAAAATGTTTACGAACAGTAGAGTATAATCACCATATTTCATGGTAAATAAAATAGAGAAGCATATAGATATTTTAAGGTACCAACTTACTTTAATGCATGCACATCAGTATTTACAGAATATATTTTAGAACTCTCAAATATCATTATAACATTTTTTGAAAGCAATTGTAATGCCACTGTATTATTTATAAAAACATATTTTGATGTTTTACATAGATTTTAAAAATAGCACTGCTGGAACTATACATTTTCTGGGTCTTTTTTTTTTTTTTTTTAAACTGGAACAATAGTGGCTGGTGAATCACTGTGTACCAAATGTGCAAGAATAGGAAAATAAATTAAATGATAGGATATGGGCTCAACAAATACATTACAAAAATTAAATAAAATGATTAAAAATGTATGTGATTGTGTTTTGTATATTCTGTGTATTTATGATTTATTTAATACTATAATCAAGTTTAATTCTGTTTTTATATACTTGACATTTGTTTTATATATACACCAATCAGCCATAACATTAAATCCACTAGTAACGTTGTGGAGGTGAGAACTGATTCAAGTGCAGGTGAGGCAGTTTAATAAGAAGACAAATCCACAGGGTTAGGCAGAAATCAATAACCATAGACAGACAAGTACAAATGATCATGCAAACAATCCAAACTAGGCAAGGCAGAGAATCAGAGTCGAGGGAATAACAAAGCCAAAAAAACAGAATAAACAAACAAGGTATCAAGGCTTGGTAACGACAGAGACAAAACGTAGCTGAACATATTACTTTGCAAAGATATTGTGTATGAGAGTCTCTTTTATGTGTGGTGTGATTGTGAGTGTAATTGGGAACAGGTGTCTCTGATTAGTCTTCAGGAGAAGGTGACGTGTCTGTGTGTAGTTTTGGGAGTTGTAGTCATTGGCCATGTTTGTAGTTTGCAGTACATTCTGGAAAATGGAGTCTGCCATGACATGACAGAACCCCTCCCCAAAGGCGCTACTCCCGGAGCGCCAGAAAACACTCCCTCCCCCGGTGGTCCTGGCCCTCTGGGCAAAATGTTTTCACAGCCCCTCAGGTCCTGAGGCAGGCATTGTCCAAAGAGATAGCAGGCTCCTCAAGGAGCCAAGGGGTAGGCATGAGGCTGGGGCAGGTTCGCCGGGGTTGCTAGACAGCATCCAGGCATGGGAAGCTGGGTCGTCAGCTTCAGCAGGGCGAGAAGACAGAGCGTTGTCCTCAGCAGAAGAGGAAGGCAGAGCAACGTCCTCAGCAGAATAGGAAGGCAGAATTGGTCGGCTGGGTCAGCAGAATCAGGCGTGAGCAGAACTTGGCTGGTTGTGACGTCAACCTCAGACAAGTATCTGGCTTGGGAGGTCATTTCGTGGCCCTCAGACAGGAACATGGTTTGAGAGGCTGTCTCATCGGCCTCGGACAGAAACATGGCTGGAGAGGCCACCTCTTCGACCTTGGACAGAAACATGGCTGGAGAGGCCACCTCTTCGACCTTGGACAGGAACATAGCTGGAGAGGCCATCTCGTCGACCTTGGACAGGAACATGGCTGGAGAGGCTGCCTCTTCAACCTCAGACAGGAACTTGGCAACCATGGAGCAAGGGAAGAAAGTGGCCTTGCCCTTCCTTGCAACGGTATTTCCTAACGATAGTGGCCGCTTTCAGCAGGATGATGCGCTCTGCCACACTGCAAAATATGTTCAGGAATGGTTTGAAGAAAATGACAAAGAGTTCAAGGTGTTGACTTGGCCTCCAAATTCCCCAGATTTCAACCCGACCAAGCATCTGTTCCGATCCACGAAGGCCCCACCTCACAACTGACAGGACTTAAAGAATCTTCTTCCAACATCTTGGGGCCAGACGCCACAGCACACCTTCAGAGGTCTTGTGCCTTGACAGGCTAGAGCTGTTTTGGTAGCACAAAGGACACCCACACAATAATAGGCAGATGGTTTTAATGTTATGGCTGATCTGTGCATATTCACATTGTGTCTTTCTCACCTGTGTATTATGTCATACACCCACCATAAGTGGTACCTTATAATATTGTCATTAATAAATTGGATTAGACTTAAACCCACATTCAAGCTGCCAAATTACAAACCAGTGTTTTTATTTTTGTGCCAGCTCAAGCAAAGTTTGCTGGTTACAGCCGGTGTTTTCTCATTTTGTTTGGATGCAAGCCAATTTTTTCATGTTTTATGCTCTGGTGTTTTTTTCATGGATATAAATGAATGCAGAGTGCTGACATGGAACAGTGCAAAAGATGCCATGCAAACATTACAAGAGCTACATAAGTGAGTGGTCTGGTTGACCAGTGGTATCTCTCTTTTTTTTCTTCCAAATTTAGTAATTTACCTGTGGACATTCCAAATTGTTGTATTGGCTACTTGTGCAATGTCTCTGATTGATTTTTACTCTTTCCTCAGCTTCAAAATAGCTTGATTGTCTCCCAAAGACAGCTCTCTGGTCTTCATGTAGGGTTATCCTTTTTAACACCAAATGCAGTCTTCTCATTCGAAACCCAGATCTCAAAGCAAGAGTATACATTCAGAGCTATTAATATTTTAAACAATAAAATAATATTATATTATAATAATATTTTAATAAATCAGTCTAACAGGACACACCAGGGTAACAAGAAACACCTGAAACTGTTACAGTTACTCACACCTGTAATGTTATAACAGTTTCTTCACTTGGGTGGGTTCAAACAAAAGTTGTCATGTTCTAAGTTGTGTGTGATATAAATATCAGGAAATGAAAGCTGAAATTATGATCTATCACCTCATATTCATCTTTTGATCTCAAACCAAAATGTCTTCAGTGTATAGTAATGAAAATAGAATTGGCCTCGCTGTTCCAATACTTTATCTCCTTCATATAGAATTGCATCAACCTTCCATCCCTGCTAAAATCTGTTTTCTCTCTGAAACTATTAGGGGCAGTTACCCAGAGTTGAACCTCCCCCCCATTTCAATATCAAGGGTGGACCAGCATATCATGTACAGCAACTTCTTGACTCCAAAATGCAGGCTCATTGCATGTTGTACCTTGTGGAGGTGAAGGGGTATGGTCCAGAGAATCCCTTCTGAGTTAGGATATCCTAGACCCATCACTAATCACAGACTTCCACAGAGAACACTGGACCTGCTTGCTCCCAGGCCCAGAAGTAGACCCTGTAGAAGGGGTGGCTCGGCTTCGGGAGCCGCTAATGGGGTGGAGTGGGGGGAGTTCACTGTGACAAATACCGAGGAGATTTCACCTCCTCACCAGCAGAGGTCATATTTTCCAAAATTTTGGTGCAAACCAAAATTGCCCATGTCCATGCAAATTGCCCATGCCCTTCCCTGTCACTTCTGGATTATTCTCTGCATCAACCTTCCATCCCTGCTAAAATCTGTTTTCTCTCTGAAACTATTAGGGGCAGTTACCCAGAGTTGAACCTCCCCCCCATTTCAATATCAAGGGTGGACCAGCATATCATGTACAGCAACTTCTTGACTCCAAAATGCAGGCTCATTGCATGTTGTACCTTGTGGAGGTGAAGGGGTATGGTCCAGAGAATCCCTTCTGAGTTAGGATATCCTAGACCCATCACTAATCACAGACTTCCACAGAGAACACTGGACCTGCTTGCTCCCAGGCCCAGAAGTAGACCCTGTAGAAGGGGTGGCTCGGCTTCGGGAGCCGCTAATGGGGTGGAGTGGGGGGAGTTCACTGTGACAAATACCGAGGAGATTTCACCTCCTCACCAGCAGAGGTCATATTTTCCAAAATTTTGGAAATATCAAAAGAGTCTGAGAATCTGGAGAAATCGCTGTGCTGATGGGACGAGGGTGAAAATCAATATTGCATGCCTGTGATCTTCAGGCCCTCAGGCGGCACTGCATTAAAAACAGGCATGATTCGGTAATGAAAATCACTGTATGAACTCAGAAACACCTCCAGAACTCATTGTCTGTGAACACAGTTCGTCATGCCATCCACAAATGCTGGCTAAAGTTCTATCATGCAAAGAAGAAGCCATATGTGAACATGATCCAGAAACGCTGCCATCTTCTCTGGGCCAAAGCTCATTTAAAATGGACTGAGGCGAAGTGGAAAACTGTTCTGTGGTCAGACGAAATTCTTTTTGGAATCCATGGATGCCGCATCCTCTAAACTAAAGAGGACTAAAGAGGAGAGGAACCAATTACTTTTTATCAGCGCTTAGTTCAAAAGCCTGCATCTCTGATGGTATGTGGATGCGTTAGTGCTTATGGAATGGGCAACTTGCACATCTGGAAAGGCACCATCAATGCTGAAAGGTATATACAGGTTTTAGAGAAACAAATGCTTCCATCCAGATTCCATCCCATATTTACTTCTGAGAGACTCTGCCTCTCTAAGCTACTCTTTTTATACCCAATCATGTTACTGACCTGTTGCCAATTAACCTAACTAGTTGCAAAATGTTCCTTCAGCTTTTTAGTAACAATTACTTTTCCAGCCTTTTGTTGCCCCTGTAAGGTGGGTGACAAGATGTCTGAACCCAGAGAGAACTACTCTCTGAGAACAAAGAACTGCTACGAGAACAAACACTGAACCTCTCTCTCGCAAAATTAGCATCTCCATCTGAATTAGTACATCAAGCTCAGTGGAGACTAGGAAATGTCTGAGCCAGGAGAGATCCACTCTGTGAGGACGGGAATGAACACCAGACCTCTCTCTCTCGCAGAATTAGCGTCTCCATTTGAATCGATACATGCTGAGTAGAGATCAGGAAATCGTCACTACACTGTTTCCTCCTTCCTCTCCTCACACCCTTCTCTCTCTCTCTCTGTGTCAAGATCACCCTAAACACACCCAAAGTCTGTATACATTACATAACATGTTTTAATGTGAATAAGATGTCTACTATACATGTTTACTGTATTATACAAAAGGTCTCAGTGCAACTGGAAAATATGGTCTCATTCCTTCAACAGCAGTTTAAATAAAATAGTACATGCCGTTAAAGGCATACCATCCCAGGGTCCCTCATTCAGATTACCTCCTGTATGTAAATAAAGTACATCCTCCCACAAACATCAAATTATAATCACAAAGAGCACCTTTTGGAGGACCCACAGAGCATCTGGGTATTTAGAGGAGAGCTGGCCAAGAGTCAGGGAATCTGTAGACAGATCTCCCACACGATCACGGTGTGTAGTTTTTCTCTACCAGGTATGTAAGTGTTGTCTCTCTTATGTTGTTATTATGTTTTGAATTTGATTGGAATGTAATGTTGAATGTAATTCTTTCTTATTATTATCAATAGTAGTATTGGATTTGGATGTTTTCATACCTGGTTAAATAAATTATTAGACTTAGACTTAGATTATATTCTAAATTATTCTGAAATTATTGTCTCTAGTAAATTACGGTAGTCCTTGTTACAGCAAATCTGCAACCAGGTTAGTACAGGCTAACAATTTGGCACTAAGTTTTGCTTATATTTTTCTCATTTGTAAGTCGCTTTGGATAAATGCATCTGCTAAGTGAATAAATGTAAATGTAAATGTAAGTTAAGTGTACTTAGAGTGTACAGGCTTGATGGGAAATTTCCATTTAGGACAACATAAAGTTGATCAACCAAGTCTAAATAGGATGAAATCTAAACCTCTGATTACTGTAATATTCTTCTAGCTAACGTGTACATAGGAAACTATGGTATGATTATATAAAGCTAATTCTACTCAGATATTATTGGTCTGTCTCTGTAGATTTTAGTGGTCATGATCTCTGGCTAGAAATAACGTTACTGTAATTAAGTGTTACTAACTAAGGGAACTAAGAGACCAGGCTAATGACTTGGCTCTAGTTAAGTGTACTTAGAATGTACAGGCTCGATGTGAAATACCCGTTTAGGACAACATAAAGTTGATCGACCAAGTCTAAATAGGGGGTAGTCTAAACCTCTGGTTATTGTAATCTTACTCTAGTTAATGTGTACATAGGAAACTATGGCATGATTATATAAAGCTTATTTTACTTAGATATTGTTAGTCTATCGCTGTAGATTTTAGTGGTCATGACCTCTGACTAGAGAAAACGTTACTATAACTAAGTGTTACTATCTAAGGGGATTAATAAAGTACTATTTCGGAAAGGGCAAGCATGGGGCGGTCGTCTAAATAGTATTAGTCAATTACCTGTGGCTAATGACCAAGACTGGCAAGTTGGTGACCATGAGATCCGCGCACATGACCGGCGCGAGACTCGACACAGAATCCAAATGAATGAGTACAATTTAAAGTATAGAATAAATTAGAATTAATCAAGTATACAAGATTAAAAGTATAAAAATATGAATAACTAAGTAATGAATACAACATCGAGGTTTTTACAATTGGAGTCAGATTTAATTTAAGAGAGTCAAGCAGAATTGGAATGACAAATTGAAATATATTCACATCGCTTCAAAAAGACAAGAACATGTGGGAATCCTTCTACCACGTCATTGGATACCGTCGTAGGACCAGTGAGTGGACCCTTACACCCCCGTTCCAACTTTTTTGAGACTTATTGTGGACATCAAATTCAAAATGACCTTATTTTTTCCTTATTTAAAATTGTACATTCCCTCAGTTTAAACATTTGATATGTTCTATTGTGAATAACATATGGGTTTATGAGATTTTCAAATCATTGCATTCTCTTTTTATTGACATTTTACTCAGCATCCCTACTTTTTTGGAATTGGTGTTGTATTTGGCTGATGCTTGTGACAGGAGACAACTAAGCAGAAAGAGGCAGACAGTGTGTGATACCTGAACCAGTAGAGGGAGACTGCAAGCTACACAAAGGGACCAGAAACCAGCAGAAATATAGACATCTGAAGAGGGAAAGAGAGATCAATCTGCAGAGAATCTGCAATGCAAACTAGACATCGATGCACTTATGAGGCTTAAAATATAAAATATATTTTTGTAAGGGAGATGAGGGTTTTTCCCGACAAAATGATTTCTAAAATCACATGACAACAGCATTGCTAATATTGTTTGACTGTTGCCTATAGCGTTCCTTATCAGTGTACGTTAAAGTTTTTCAGTAGCCTCTAGCCTCCAGTGTTGGTGTAAGCAGACAAATCCATTGCTGAGATATGGCCTGACATTCTGATTCCAGTACTGTCCCAAGTGATCAAAGAATGATGATGATTCGAATAAATTTGTATGAGTTACAAAAAGGGTTTATGAAAATTATTATGGGGAGACTTTTGAGATGATGCTGAATCAGTGTGACAAAATTCAAGAAGAAGAAGAAGAGCAAAAAGAAAAAGAAGAAGAAGAAGAAGAAGAAAAAGAAGAAGATAATGATGAAGAAGAAAGAGAAGAAGAAGAAGAAATATCATATAATCACCATAGAACCCTTACACATTCTGTGCTTTGACAGCTAATAAAAAGATAAATAAAATAAAGTTCTTCCACATTGCTAGTACCTGTCAGAACACGCTGGTCACATGCTGGTATTCTACACATCGAGTTTGTTCGGAATGAAAAATAAAGTCATTTGGGTGTTTCCTCCACGGTAAATTTATGGGCTGAACTATGTGAATCATCAGTTAATGATGTAATGGAAAGAATCACAGTGCTTTAAATAGTTTCTACTGTTTGTACTTACAAATTACACCCATTATCCTTTTATCATTTAACATTTTATTTAGTGTATGTCACATCTAGTTACAACTGGTTGTGAAATTAAATGAGAGGACCAAAGTTCAATATCCATTAATAGCTGCGCAGTGAAACTACTAGGGTCGAGCAGTGCATTATATCATGATGTCTCATTTATGGCATAATAAGAATGATCTAAGGCTAACTATCACACACACACACACACACACACACACACACACACACACACACACACACACTTAAAGGCAAATAGGCAGCTGCGTTTATGATTTGTCTCTTTCATAAGCAAAACCTATGGATGTGTCAATTTTATCTTTGATTGGATGATGTGTGCTAAGTTTATCTACATTTAGTTGCTCCTCCAAAGGCCATTCTGGGAAACGGGATGATAGAAAAATAATCAACCTTGTTTGCCTTCATTACACACACTTTTAGATATATTACATGGCCAAAAGCTTGTGGACACTTTAACCATCACTCCCATGTGTGCTTTTTGAACAATTGCCACTCTTCCAGGAAGACTTTACACTACAGTGGAACATGACTTGATTTGTGCTCATTCAGCCACAAGAGCATTAGTAAAGTCAGGCACTGATTCCATGCGAGGAGGTCTAGAGAACAATCAGCTTTCCAATTCATCCCAAAGGTGCAGGCCACTCGAGTTCTCCCACACCAACCTTGACAAACCATGTCTTCATGGAGCTCATTTTGTGCACAGCACTGTCATGTTGGAACAGGTTTGGGCCCCTTATTTCCACTGAAGGGAACATTGTATACATTTGTGTACTTCCAAGATCAATGTTTTTGAATGACCTAGTCTGAAGCGGGCGTTGCCCAGAAGATGCCCTTACAATTTGATGCTGAATGTTTTTGCAAGAAACTGTGTGTAAATACTGCCAATTCAAGATGTGTCACGCTGATAGACTCTTACCTAAAAAGACTGAGTGGTATAATAAAATCAAAAGGTGCTTCAACAAGTTTTTTATTGTTTCTTTTTCCCTAAATAAGTTTCTGAGTGTTTTTCCTTTGTATACTTTGTAATTTCACATTAAAGGTGGGAAAAGATCTGACATGATTTATCTTCGTTGTATTCATTTACTTTAAAAAAAAAAAAACCTGCCATTTTACCAGGGATGTGTTGAATTTTTTATATGCACTGTATTGTTATACTGTGTTTTTGCTATTTGTTTATTGGATGCAAGTTATTTTAAGTGTAGGTGTGTGCCACTGTAGCACAAAGATGTTATTCTTTCGAATTCCTCTGGAAACATTTGAAAGCGAATTTGAGCTCCCTTATCATATGACAACTAACAACTGGGGAGGATGAAGATGAACACGTGCTTCCTCCGAGACATGTGAAACCAGTCAATTGCATATGTTTTGAACAGCTGCTCTTGCTGTGTCACAGGGCAGTGAAACATGTTCGGAGGAAAGCACTAGCTCTGTTCTGTTGATGCTCACGATTTTCTAGTGTTACTCTGACTAGCAGTAGAGAGACAGTAATGCCATCCTTCCCATTCAGAGAGCATGGCCAATTTTTCTCTCTTGACTCCTGGGCACACATTTTAACTCACAACCTGACAATAGGGCAAACACTTTTCTGTTGTGCCAATTGGGAGCCCGTACACTGGACTCTTAAAGAGAAGTAGATGTGCTGATTTGACTAGATCAGCAGCATGCTTAACCTTCCCTCTTTAAATGTATTCAAAACCATTCGTTTTTTTTTCTTCATTTCGTTGCCTATGCCCACGTTCACAAAGATACCAAAAATGTACAAATATCCCAATCTTACAGTATGTTTTATTTTTGCACATGCTCTGATTAAAAAAAAAACAAACAAACAAACAAACAAAAAAACATATATAGTTTTTTATTTTATTTATAATTGTCTCCATAAGACAGAAGATTTGATCCAAAGCAACTTACAAATCACTATATCCACGGGCAAACCAGTGTCTCACTGACAGTCCTAGGATTTGAACTGAGCTCCTTATGTCATTTTTTAAAATTTGTTCATATTTTTTGTAGAATTATGCTCTGGTTTCAGACTCAAAAAGCTCCACAAAGGCTTTAGGCTTATGGAGTCATTCTTGTGATGGTGATGTGGGATTTTATTAATGTTTTGCCTATGCAAGTTGATTTCTTTTGATAACAAACAGATTCAGTTATCTAAATACATTCATGATTTAAGTCAAATAAGAGCCACACCTTTGAGGCACGTTGTTGCATGGCAAATTGCATTCATATTTTAAAAGGGCTAACAGCATGATGCATGTGCATGACGTTTCATTTTGAGTATGGTGAATTAGCAGTACAGAGGTGTGGTTAAAAGAATTGTTCTCATGCCATGTTTACATGCAGTGGTTTATTGTAAAACATCAAACATTTTTATGATCTATGAGTCAGTTTTGGACAGATTACAATCATTTTGCCTTGTAACTTTAAGATCTAACACAGGTAAATGAGTAAATGGCTCAAATCCATCTTGAAACAGAAATTAAATATATACATAGATTATACATGGCTCATGAGAAACAGCACAATTTCAATAAAAAGACAGCCTGTATAACAACAACAACAACAATAATAAAAATAATAATAATAATAATAATAATAATAATAATAATAATAATCACAGAAGTAACAAATAATTGTAAACAGTGTTTAAAAAAACAGGCTTGGCAGGTTTGTGTGCTGTTGCAAAGTTTCCCATCATAGCTCATCTTTTAGATCATCCAATTGTAGACTTTTAATCAATTTAATTTCCACCTAAAGAAAATTCTGAAAACAAAACAGATGCTTCAAGTTATTGAATGTGTCTGTCATCACGGTTAAAAAACGTCTGGGTTACGCATGTAACCCTGTTCCCTGAGAAGGGAACGAGACCTTGCGTTTAGCATAACACTATGGGGGCGCCTGAAGCTTGTGCAAAATCATGCCTATTTATAGGACTGCCATGATCAGGTGACGTGGCAATTAAGCGGATCGCGTGATATATATATGGCACCTGTGAACCACGCCGCCAGCCTCTATTATCTGAAGCGAAGGGTTCATGAACAGGGTTACATGCGTAACCCAGACGTTCTCTTTCAAAGGGAACTTCGACGTTGCATTTAGCATAACACTATGGGAACGAGAATACCCACTCCATCATACCGAGGGTACGGCCTGTTCAAAAAGACCCAAGCCCGAGGGTCAATGCAAGACACTCAAGCCCGGGGTTGAATGAATCTCCAGGCTGTAATAATGAATGAATATGTTTGTCGTAGACCACCCTGCAGCAGCACACACATCCTGTAAGGATAACGTTTTGGACAAAGCCTTCGCGGAGGCGACCGCCCTAGTGGAATGAGCCCTTATGCCCAGAAGCATAGCGAGACCACGCGCCTCATGAGCGATAGAGATTGCTTCCACTATCCAATTAGAGTTGCACTGCTTTGACATAGCATCACCTCTACTGTCGCTGCCAAAGCAGAACAGCAGCTGCTCCAACTTACGCCACTGGCCGGAGCAGTGGACATAAGTACAGCGAGCCCTTACTGGACACAGCAGGTGCATTCTCTCTTGTTCCGGTGTGGGGAATGGGGGAAGGCAGAAAGCCTGCAACACCACAGGGTGGGCAACCGATGTAGGCACTTTAGGAATATAATCCGGCACAGGATACAGGAAGGAGTTGGCTAATCCAGGGGCAAAGTCAAGGCAGGAAGGGGCAACAGAGAGAGCTTGTAGATTTCCTACTCGCTTGAGAAATGTCAGGCCAGCAAAAGAGCTACCTTTGGAGTCAGAAGCTTCTCAGAGGCTGACTCTAAGGGCTCAAATGGGGCCCCAAGAGGCTCCATCAACAGGGGCGTGGCTGGCCGAAATGGTGGCCATGTAAACCCTGATTGTAGAAGGAGCCCACCCCGCTGAGAAATGTTCTTGTAAGAACTCCAGGACTGTAGCTATTGCGCAGTTCACTGGGTCTTCAGTGGATCCCTACAGATGGGACTCTCCCAAGGAGTGCCATCTAGCAGGGATATTATCTCTGAAAACCATATTCGAGCTGGCCAATAAGGTGCTACTAGCAGCAGACATAGACTGTCTTGGCGAACTCTCGCTAGAACTTGGGAGCAGAGCGATGGGGTGAAAACCGTACAGATGTGACCTCGGCCACATGTGCACCATGGCGTCCAGCCCTAATTGTGCGGGAGGAGTGAGGGCGAACCATAGTGGGCCAGAAGTTGTCTCCTCAGAGATGAACACATGCAGTCCCGCTTGTGGATGGAGCCACCAATTCCTGGGCCTCAGCCTCTGCCTCAACAGGATGTCTGCCCCATATTCCCAGAATGTACATTGCACTCACTGACAAACTTTCCTTCTGCCCAGAGAAGAATCAGTTGCGCCTGCCTGAACAGGGGGCACAGACATAATCCTCTCTGGTGGTCAACATATGAGACCACTGGTGTGTTGTCTAGAAACACATAGTGACCTCTCAATTGAGGAAGAAGGAATTTCAGTGCTAGAAATATGGCCCACAGTTCTAGGCAATTTATATGCCACTCCAGATGAGGGCCGCACCAGAGACCGTGAGCTGGACAACTGTCTAAGACCGTGCTCCAGCCTGTGAGGGAGGTGTCTGTCATTACCGTGTTGCGCTAATGAGACACCCCTAGGGTGTAACCCAATCCTAGAAACTGGGGACATTCAAATTCTCAGAGCACGTAGGCATCGCCGCGTGACACTGATTATTCTCAGAGGTTTCGTCCTTGGACGAAACCCCCAACTTCTCAGCCACCACTGATGCAATAGGACCATAAGCGCCAATAGTCTCCCAAGATCCAGCTTTATCTTGCTCAGTGTTGATAGGACTGACCCTACGCATGTTGGGGATAGAAACGCTCTCATCGTAATAGAATCCTTATAACCCCTAGAAAAGTTTTCCACTGCACTGGGGAAAGCATATTTTTCTGAGGTTCAACCTGAGCCCCAAACTCTTCATGTGGGCGAGAACAACATCTTGATGTTGAACCACCAGTTCCCTGGATCGTGCTAGAATTAACCAGTCATCCAGGTAGTTTAGTACGTGGATGCCCTGGAGTCACAATGGAGCCAGAGTGACATCCATGCACTTTGTGAAGGTGCGAGGGGATAAAGCTAGCAATAATTCTATGTGGAAATATGCACCTTTTAGATCTATCGTCACAAACCAGTCCTCAAGCTGAATCTGTGGAATGATAAGTTTGGGCGTCAGCAACTTGAACCTGTATGTCCGAAGAGTGTACTCTTCAGTGTACAGTTCAGATGACGCAGATCTAAAATTGGCCGCATACTCCTATTTTTTGCGGACCAGGAAATAACGGCTGTAAAAACCTCCCTCCCTCAGGGAATGGGGTACATGTTCTATGGCCCCTTTGTCCAAGAGGGATCTTACTTCCTGCGCTAATGTCAGGCTCTGGTCTGTGCTGATTACTGTGGTGAGCACACCTCTGAACCAGGGGGGTCGAGCTATAAACTGGACCCGGTAACCCTTTTCTACGGTAGACAGAACCCATGGAGACCCATTTGGCAGTAGTTTCCACGCTGCCAGATGGTCTTTTAGTGATGTTAACTATTTCACATTCTATTGGAGGGAAAGCATCAGATTTTCATTCCCCTGTGAAAGCTCGCTGACCAGAGAACACTGAAAACTTGGGACCACCTTGGCTAGGGTAGGCCCTACAGTAGTACTGGGGACTAACTGCCCTAACAACTTCATGTCCCCTCATATGTCCCTCCACAGCCCCTCAGGACCGCTCTTCTTTGCCTGCTTGGCCTTTATGACCATTCTCAGATCAGGCCTAGTAGCAGGCCGTGACTGTGGCCGCCTGTTTCCCCTGTCTGTCTACGGGGGTTGGCGGGTTGCCATACTCGCCTTCTGGGTCTCCCTTGCACTAGTGCTGGCCCGGGCTCCACTCGTGGATGCCCTGGTGAACTCGAGAACAACAGGGAAGGAGCTGGCTGAATGCCGCCATATGTCGAGCTCACTCAGCAGGTCTGCTTGGTAGGCCTGCAACACTGTCATTGTCTGCAGTGACCCACAAGCAAGATTACTACCGCGTAGGCCTTGCCCACCAATGCCACGGTGGCCTTACACGGTGGCTTGGATGGCAAAGCCGGCCCCCTAATTATCTACCGTCGATGGAGAGAGGCAAGCGCCTCCTCCACCTTCAGCAAAGCTAAATAGCCATGCCGTTCATGCCCCACAATGGCTGAATAATCCAACATCGTGGGGTTATAAATACAGCTTATGCATGGTTTTCCCCCAGAAGCCTATTTTGTCATGCACTTCTGGAGGAAAGGGGAGTTTCTGCAGTGTGAGGGATTTACTTTCACTGGGGAGAAAAAGGCTCATCCAGCTTTAGTAATCACTTCAAGTAGCTCTTTATATGCTGCTCTCAGTTTTTACCACATCCTACTGGCTCCTTGGAGTCAGAGAGGAATTATTACTATTATTTTTGTGTGCCGCCCCCCCGATTTGGCTTTCCATAGCAGAAGGAGGAGTCGCGCTGTGAGCTCCAAAATCCAGCGGAGAGCCGAACTCGGAAGACAGAGCAAGAAGTAGAGCAGCGCTCGTCTCCGGCTCCTCTTCTGGATCCATAAGAGATCCCCCGAACCTGAGATCCGCGAGGCTCTGAAACCCAACTTGTTTTGGCTTCCGAGAAGAGCGCGAGTCGTGAGCCGAGCTGCATAATGTAGGCATTACCTACAGCCTCACTACCTACAGCCTCTCGAGGCTGTCATCGCATGCTACACCCCTAAACACTTCACCCAGAAAGTGTGCACTATTCCCCGTGATGAAACGGGAGCAAGCCGTAACACACTTCCTGAATTCTCTCACTCACATTTTTCCTCTCTTGCTCATTCCCTTTTTTTTCTCTTTTTTTTTTTTAAGGGATAGAAAAGTTCTGAGATTTTGAGAAAAGATAGCAAGGAAATGAAGCGTCTTTTTGTTTCTTTACAAAAACAACTGACATGCAGTCTTTCGTTGAAGATAATAAAGGCTGATGGCGCGGTTCACAGGTGTCATATTTATATCACGCGACGCGCATAATTGCCACGTTTAGTATTATGCTAAATGTGACGTTGAAGTTCCCTTTGAAAGGGAACATATTAAAATGTTAAAAAATTCTAAGGCATTAATAATTCAGGCAATAACAATGAAGAAAAAAAAAAACTCACATTTTCTTCAGTGACTTCATTGACCAGTGCCAGGGAGTTATTCCTCACCTTCTTGTTAACCACGGCCTCAGTCCCAGTGTAAGCAATGAAGTGGATTAAAGTCTGAACTCTTAAAGAAATCAAAAAACATACATATACAAATCAAATAGTATTTATTCAGAGCACTTCTAAATGTGATACAACACAAGCTTCATATTTTTGGTACCTGTGCCACAGCATAGCTAAAAACTGGACAGTAAGGAGGCCTGCAAAACTGATGAGGAACATAAGTCCAATCGGATCGATATAAATCTTCCCGTTAGGGTCAACAGTTCCATTGGCATAAACTTTTGGGATGCTGATGCTCACTGCACTGCCAATGGCTTGCAAAAAGAAAGTAGCCACAAGCCACAGGGCATTACAGATGAAAAACACAAAAGTTGCCTGAAAATTTAAAGAGGATAATTAGACCAAATCGCTATGCTAGGTCATTACTCAAATATTCGTAAATATAGTGATCTCTGCTAGGCATTTGCCAACAATTAGTTATACAATATACCATGCTATTGAACACACACAATATTGTAATTATGGGGTCTTCAAAATATGGTCATTTTAAATGTCAATGTTTCACTGACAAACCTTGTTGCGTAGGTTTTTCAGATCTGCTTTGATTTTTTCCTCCTTTTTTTTATCAGTCTCTAATGGTTTTAGGTATAGTTCAATGAGGTCCTTCCAAAAACTTTCTTCTTCCTAGTAAATAAAAAAGTTATTAGTATTATGTTCTGTGAGCAGTTGGCTGCTTTCCCACTTTTACATGATGAATAGTTAAAACAAGAAACAATAGGCTGTAGTAAAACAAAGATTACAGGATATAAACGTGTGGTCTCACCAGGTTATATGAAAAGTTATGAATTATGAGGCTCATGGTTGGAGGTTGTAGTCTAATAATTTAATTTGTGCAAAATCCAATAAAGGAACTTGCTTATCAGAAACTATACAAATATTGCATGAGACTGAGTGGAAAGGGTCTGTCTGCAGACCACAGACTGGTGGGTATTTCATTCATTAAGTGGGCCATATAAGTCATTATTTGGACTCAGACCTGTTTGTCCAACATTAATGAATAGGTGTAGCTTTATGATTGCAATCTATGTTAACCATCACAATTGCAAGTGCAATATTTCTGTTATACAACAGTTCTATAAACAAGAAATGAATATCGAGTAAGTGACATTTCAGACACAGTATGGCCAAATGTTCTGTTTATTTGTGATCTGCTAGAGGGAATACAGATCCTGAAAAAGCTACACTCACTTTATAGCACACCGGCTATCTGGCTAGCTCACACTTATTTGTACATTCCTGTTAAAGGTGCTTCTGGTGGAATTGGAGTCCCTTTTCATCTTTATCTGATGAGCTTTCATATTTTAAGCCAAAATGTTATATTCCTGAAAAGTATAATTTGCCATGTCCACTGATGACAGTGGCTAACTAACACTTCGAACTAGGAACTGGAATTTTATGTGGCGAGCACAAATGAGCAGAGTGATACACAAATGTCCCAGTGTGGTTATAGGAAATATAGGCATGCTTGGAATGCCACTTGACCAATCAAATTTGTTGATGATCTGTAAGGAACTTGTGACGGCGGGCCTGCAGCCCACATGCACCAAAGCCAACGCGCTTCTCGCACAACTGCTGCCCAGGTGCTGAATGGACAGCTCTCTTTCAGCACCCCACTTGTTGTGGAAAGCACAAAAGCACATGGCTGCAAGGCGGGGTGGCAGAAACACACAGACATGGTGTCCAATGACAGTAGCAGCAGCTCTTCACCCTCCTGCAGAAGCCAAGAGGATATAAAAGGGTATAGCCAACACAGAGAGGTGACTAAATTCTCCTGTCCTGATGTCACTGATGCACTTTTCCTTCTCTCCCACAGAAGAGACAGCGAAGAAGATGACACTACCTGGCCACGCTGTGCCCTGAGCCTGTGCCCAAGTATAGCTTCAACCTCCCTGGATCCCATATTGACACTGCTCCATCCTGCTCGCCATGATGACCATGACAACCACTTAGATTTACTTAGATGCACTTAGATTCCTCACTCCCTCACCATCCCTGTCCCACTTGATATGAAAAATAAAAGAGCACTTATTTCCCTATTTTTGCCTCCTGTGTGTCTGTATTCAGCCTGCTGCAGCCTTGAGTAGCTACAGACTATAATCCCCTATAGTAATTACACTTGAAGAACTTGCTTTCACATAGTCTGCACACCTCATTTAATAAAGCTTTGCACAGTGCATTGCATAAGTATTCACCCCTTTGGAGTGTTCCATATTTTGTAGTGTGGAACTAAAATGGATCTATATGGGATTATATAAATCACAAAATAGGCCCTGATATTTATGTGTGTGTGTGTGGGGGGGGGGGGGGGCTATTAAAGTTAGCAAAATTATTTACAAATAAAAACATAAAAGCTGTTATTGCATAAGTATTCACCCCGTGCTATGAAACCGCTAAATTATTGCTGGCTCAAACAGGACAATGACCCTATGCATACCGACATAAACCAAGAACTTGTTTGTTTACTGTATAATCTTATAGTCCAAGCTCAATTCAATTAAGAAACTGTGGCAAGAGAAAAAAAAAACAAAAAAAACTTTTTGTGAACTTAATGTTCGCCAACAGGCTCAATACAATCCAACAAGAAGAATAAGCAAAAATATCAGGATCTGGATGTGCAAAGCTGATATATCCCAGAAGAGTAGACTAGAACCAACCAATTATGAATTGATCCAGGGGGGTAAATACTTATGCAACCAACACATTTCTGGGTTTTTAAAATGTAATTAATCATTGTATCACATTGGGAAAATAGTTTGCACCTTCAAAAGTAAGACCTATTGTGTAAATCAAATAGTGCTGTAGAAAAGGTAATACAGCAATAGAGCAAAAGAGTGTGTGATGCAAAATAAGGAACTTCTGCCACAGGGCATGCTTTTACCTACAAAACACTTACTGAGTAATCTTGGGGGAAAAAAGGAAATACCCACCACATTAAATCTGTGCTCCCTAAGGGCCAGTTCACCAGAGCTTTCTGCCAACTGTTGAATAAAAACTATCGAAGAACTCTTTGTTAATTATCTGTGGTACTGTGGTATATCATATATGCATATATAGTAATAGTAGTCAAAAATGTATGTGTACTCACAGTTCTCAATGAAAGGTCTGGGGAACAAAAACAAGATTACATCAATTTAGCGTACATCACTTCAGCCGCAATAGTTTAAAATGTTAATATATTATTTTAGATCTCTTACCCTTCTTCAGGTTGGGTGGGCACTCTGGTTTCAACATTCAAAAGTGTGGCTTGAGGTGCATTCTCCGGCACTGCACACATCACCTTCTCTTCTTTGTTCACCTGAAACTCAAAGCTGTAGCCACATATTTTGAACAGCTTCTGGCACTTGACATTTTTCTGGATGTTTTCCTTAGGTTCGGTGGTCTGGCTGGCAGATTCGCGTGTGCCCCATGACACGTTGTTCATGTTGACCATGGAGTAAATAGCCAGCAGCAGGTAGCCACTGGGGATGCAGATGAAGTAAAGGAAGCCAAAGATGATAAGATGGAATTCTTGAGGATGAAGAAGAGCCGTGGAAATGTACATGGTGATTATGCCGATGAAGAACAAGCCACTTGGGGTCATGAAAGTCTGCTCCACTACCATGTCCCCTGAGCATACACAGAAACACAGATAAGAAGTATGAAATGTATGATAAGAGTATGAAATATGCAGAATATCATAGATTTCAGTATGCAGTATTGTTCATTTATTTATTTTCAGTAATAGCTTCATCCTGGTCAGGGCCACAGAAGATCCAAAGCCTATCCCAGGAACAGTAGGAGCAAGGTGTAGGGATGAGATGGATGAGATGCCAGTACATCACAGCACACCAAGCACACACATTCACACACCCATCCACACATAGGGGCAATTTTGTGTAGCCAGTTCACATATCAGCATGGGAAGCATGCTGAACAACCCTGAGAAAACCCACATGGACACGGGGAAGAAGATGTAAAAGTCTAGACAGATAGGATGCACTGACAGCTTAGGATAGAACTGTAGATACGTACTGTACTTGTTGGGGGGGGGGGGGGGGATACTAAAATATTTTAATACAAACTTGCTCACAGTAACCCACAATATTAATGGACATTGCAAATTATTTACCTTTGTTACCAAATTAGCTTAGAAAGGGTATTTCAAAAGTGAGACGTGACAAGACATAGGCAGTTCCAGAGCACAAGAAAATTAAATGCCAAAGTCAGATATAAACTAAAGGACCGACAATGCATGAGCAAATACGTAGTAGGTTATGTGGTAGAAAATAACTGTAAAGGTATCAGTTAAAGTTACTAAGTGATTCTCATATACAGTAGAATGTTAGTAAAAGTACATAAAAATATGTTAAACCCTAAATGGATATGTTTCTTGTTATTAAGTAAAATAATGCATTGTGGCATAGCTTTTTTAATCCAATATGCCACTATGGCACACTGCATTCTTTAAAGAAAAGTATTGAATTAAAAGAAAATTTCACTTACCTATAATAGATAAGACAGTTGCTGTCATCAGAAAAGCATAGATTATGCTCATGATGCCAGCAATGCTGATCTGCAAGTCTGATTTTGCTTGCCCGAGATAATAGCAGAGAAACATGTAGACTGCAGGAGGAACAATCGCCATCACAAGTGCAACATTGGCATCTACTTTGAGGACGAATTTAAAGCTTCCTGTTGAAAAGACAGGTGACTTTTATGCAAGAAGTAGATGCCAAATGTGTCTCAGTTATTCTAAAAAATGCAATGCACATCTGTTTAGATCTTTTTCAGATTAGTACCTTCATAATTGCATATCACTTTTTAACATGTGTGCCTGATACTGGAGAAAGATTAGAAGGTTATCTTTTGATGTGCAAGGTTGAGTATGCTGATTGACTAAACTCCTCCCCCGCAACCCCAACTCCAACTTTTTCACCTAATTTCATCTAATAAATTAAAATTAATTTAACTTGGGAACCTGAATTATAATTATATTATTAAGACTGTGTTGGGACAGTGTTGTGCACTAGAGCGTATTCCTAGAATAAGCTCATATGTTTACATTTACATTTATTCATTTAGCAGACGCTTTTATCCAAAGCGACTTACAAATGAGAAAATACAAGCAAAGCGATATCAAGCAGAGAACAATACAAGTAGTGCTACCATACAAGATCCGTTAATTGAGTTCCAGAGGAAGCAAAGTGCGCATAGTAGAGGTATAGGTGCCAGAGTAGATTTTTTATTTATTTATTTATTTTATGGGTTGGTTAGGTGTTGACGGAAGAGATGGGTATTTATTCTGTGATCCGGAGTGAGGTTGGATGATATGTTACATTCTGCTTTCTGCACTGATGCTATTCATAATGTTATTGCACTATTCAACTGAGCATGTATTTTGGATTACAATATTGTAATATTGCCTGACCTCTGCCTGTGTCCTCTGCCTGCACCTGTATCCATCTCAGCCTTCATTCCATGACAATATGAAAAACTGTTTCAAAAACCGTAACATTTAAAAGTCAATTAAATAAGATGATCTCAAAATTTCTCAAATTCTATTTTTGTATATTTATGGTGATTGAATGAAAAGTTATCAAAGTTCAGTCTGAAAAGAGAGTACGTTTTGTGTGCTTTTCCTGCTTTAAACTGCTGATGTATACTTACAGCGTAACAGTGATGGTTAAGGTTGAATGATGCATTTCCACTCTAAGAGCCATTTACTAAAAAAGCATTCCTTTACTAAAACCAATTCTCGAAAATTCCAGTAATGCTGATTTGCACAATACACAATGTGCTAACGCTAATGCTAAATAGATTTAAATAGTTGAAATGCATCTGAATGGTAAAGTAGTTCTGAGCATCTAATGAGTATCTAAATTTTCACCTGCAACCATGAGACAGACCGTAGCTGGCCCCAAGATCGAGGCAGCCATGGTGATAGTCTGGTAGAGAATGTAAGGTCGTGATATGGACTTGTTCATTCGTGCAGTAACACTGCCATTGGAAAGAAGGTCCAGAGTGTTGGCCATGGTGGACGGGCCCCAGCGCCGCCGTTGGTTGTAAAACTCCTTGAACTCCTGTGGAGCATTGGTGTATGAGTCAGAGGCAGCGTTGTACTCCACTCGCCATCCCTGCTGCAGGAGCAGCGTGCACAGCCAGCGGTCCTCACCTGCATACACAGAGCCAGAACACACAAGATGTTTTAGAACATATGTGAATATAAATTAAACACAGAGGTGATTTTTAAAATAGGGGAATGACAGCTGTCTATCAGCAGACAAGTCTGGCAGTACAAGGAATTTGTCACAGGACTACCAGTCAGCCAACCAGTCAACTTTAATGTACCAAGAGAACTGCAAGAACATGTTTTTGCCCCATTCTGAATTAAATCAATCTTGGACATTGGCCTGCCCTCCTAATTCTCAATCTCTCCTCATAAGTAAGTAACTGTTAAGGATTAAGCTACTTAGTTGAACACCACTGCAGTTCCAAAAACTCTGGACATAGACTGGCGCCAATATGTTTAAGTTTGAAATTATATTAGTTATGTTCATCATGTTTTCAGTAACTAGCAGTTAGTTATGAGGTTCAGCCTCTTTAAGAGGTCTCCCAGGTCATCATATAAAGAAGCTGTGCATCCTAGCAGGACAAAAGTGCATTTATGAAAAGTGTTCCAATAAACATTTTTTCCTATGCAAAAATCACCCACGATACATTCTTTGCCTCCCAGTGAAGCAATTATCTATTAAAAGCCTACAGTCCAAATAATTTTATTATTTTCTCCATTAAAACAAAACATACTTTAATCTAACACAGGGTTACACTGAAGCTGTACATCAGTGGAGTTCAGCGATGTGTCTACTGGCAACTAATGACATATTTACAAAGGCTGCATTGTCCACCGAAAACAATTTAAATTAAATGCACAAATAGCATGATATTGCAATGAGATATCTGATATTTTGATTCAATAAAATATTGAATTTCACTAAGAGTGATGTGTAATATAGACACACTGGTAAACATTCCATTGCTGCATTTTAATGAAATTTTAGGGGCTGCTGCGCTTCCCATGTAGTCTTAAAACAATCCTCTGTGATTACACATAAACAATGAAGAGTCTGTATTTTGCATAATGTACTTTGGTAATCTACCTTATCTTTGTTTCACTCACCCTGGTCATACTGTAGATAGTGGGAAGCCTCAGTTGCTTTTGTTGTATATCTCTTCATGACATTGTCACTCATGAGTGCTTCTCCACGCATCAGGCTGAAACAGCCCGGGCTGCACAATACAGATCCGAACACATGTTCAGCTGTCTTCTGGAGCCAATGACCCACAGCATACTCAAATTTCTGATACCATACCATTGGGCCTGCAACACACAGAGTAAAGGTGCTATTTTCCTGATTATAGAGTGCATGCACCACAATAATAAGCACATTGTGTGTGTGTGTGTGTGTATATATATGTATTACATATATATGTATTAATTCATGAAAAGTTGTTCATATGTGAGCTGCTGTGATTTCCAATCAAATCAGATCATCTTTTCCCTTTAAGAACCAAGTGTAACGGTAACCGCCTATCCTGTCAACCAAAGCAACACAATTACATCAAGAGATCAGTAAACACTTTCCTGAGTGTTCGACTGCCCTGTGATGCAGCATGAGCAACAATTCAAAGAAATGTGGTGGTTTCATGTCAAAAGTAGCACACGTAGCCTTCACCATCCCCATTTGGCAGATGTTGCATGATAGTGGAGAGCTAGCCAGTTTGACAAATAAATTGGCAAATAACCAAATTGGGAGCAAATTGGTTAAAAACCTGTTTATGCTGAAATTTTTTTGCAAATTTTGGTCTGCCCAGAGTGGCACAGTAATATTTTTGGAATGACATGCTATTAGATTAACGAACCAAAAATGCATCAGCAAATCAGAAAATGCATCAACAACACAAAAACAATAACAAGTTCAGTACCTCAACATTGGCTTAAAATAAAAAGGCTAGTTCCTTATTAAACATCACATGCTCACTGCTGATTTGCTACAGCATGTGTCAGTCCGAGAGGCCGAGGAAAATGGAAAGATTTATCCAAATGGTTCCAACCCCTGCCCCTTCTTCTACACATGTGTGAGCTTGAGCGATTGCACCATTTGGACTAAAGTAAGTTTGAAAGTCCCACTGCATCAGTGGGTTTTCAATATAACACCCCTTTTGAATCCACTAATGTCAGTGTAGCATTTTAAATGATTACCACAAAAACAGCCTCTATGGCATTTACTAACAAAGTATCCTTATGTTGGCACAAAAACAGAGCCTTAACAATTCTTAACGTATATGTATGAACATAATACTATTTGACCATGGACACATATTGATGATTGACAATAAAATTAGTGAACTCACAAACTCTTGATATTTTTCAAACTCCTCCTATTAGCTATTACTATTATTTATGTATTATTAATCACCTGTGCCAGTGGGATTGATCCTGCCACAAGCAGCTCCCACTTCTGGGTACAATCTGAGCCGATCCACTAAAAGCATGACAGCTGAAGGCTGGAAATCTGTGTCTCCATCTAAAGCCAGAATGTATGTGGTCTCTTTGGCTTTCTGGAGGAGAAATGCAATTGTTTAGATTATGAAAGTCAGTGCATTGCAGTCATCTTAGGATAATCACACTTACTTTTAATTGGTCTTCAATATTTATCAGTTGCTCATCCCCTTCCATGTACATCTGATAATATTTCTTGTTCAGCCTCCAGCCAAGAAGGTAGTACATGTACATGATCTTTTGTGAAAAGAAACACAATCACTGCCTACAATGAGACCCTGTAAGTATAAACTTTAAGCAAACTGAAAATATGGATTTAGTTAGGGCTGCAGCAATTAATAGATTAAATCTACTTAAAATTTTATATTTTTTATATATATATATATATATATATATATATATATATATATATATATATATATATATATATATATACACACACACAAACACACACACGTACATATAATAAAAAATAGTTGCTAACAAATTTAATTATTGATCAGTTGGATTGTGTTATGAAGCTCTCTGTATTACTTCATTTAGATCTAAAAACCTTTTGACGGAAATGACGGAGCACTTACCAACAACCATTACATACAAAACATGGGAACACTATGCTGTTGGCCTCATGACATAACTTGTCTTTTTATGTGAATAATATTTTGTATTGGATTTGTAATTTTTGTTTGTTGGAATGTGAAAAACAGTGGAAGCACTATGTACCAGCTGAACGCTTTCTTATTTCAAAACTCATGTCATGAAGCATAATGCAGTGTGCAGTGTTGGGCAGTGAGTAGTATTACTTTAAATGCTCACAGAAATATTTGTAAATAAATATTGTTGGTATTTAATATAGATATTTAAAAATAATCCAAATATTCAATTAATTGGAAAAAATAATAGACTAATCAATTATTAAAATAGTTGAAATGTAACAGCATGCTACAATTGTTAAGAGTAATAATTGTGGAAAAAGTTTCAGGAAATTTTGTGAGTCTGCAGCAGCTCACCTGAGACCATCTCTTTTTGTGGCGAATCTGGTGTTTGTCCTTGAAGTGAACAAACAGTGTGTTGCCTTGGGGAAGTGTGTACTGAAGACGGCAGCCATACGGTGTCTGGAAGATTTTCTGGTCAGGGAGAGGCTTTCTGTCCCTAAATACACTTTTGGTATCCTCTGTGAATATGCTATATCATCAGGACACAAACACAAATACACACACACATACACAAACCTTTCATAACTCAGGAAAAACAATGTGCATTATTATTATTATTATTATTATTATTATTATTATTATTACTACTACTACTACTACTACTAATAATAATAATAATAATAATAATAATAATAAATACTTTAATAAAATGTCCAGCCAGCTCTTCTGCTCTGTACAGTACACTGGTGGCTGCTACACTTACATTGAGAAGATAGTGTGAAAATGTTGAGTAGAAGATAATGCAGGCCGTTTCAACATTTTTTCATGTTCATGCATATAAGGCAGAGAGCCATATTTGACCTGCAAGCCTCGAGTTTAACACATGATTAATTAATGTACTTTATAATGTGGTCTTAAAAAAGTCTTGAGGCGTGCATTAGATGACATAGGGAAATTTGAGGGCTGTAACCACTCCTGGTCCACAGGCCAGAGGCATAGATACTGTAGCTGATAGCTGTGATGGACTTCCTATCTCGTCAGGGGGAGTCGATGGCAGGCCAGACAGCTCCCCATTCTGGGTTAGGCAGTGAGGGTATGTGGCAGTGGGGAAGTGGCAGAGCAACAATTTGTGAATGGAGAGTGAATTTGGGCCAGTGAGTGGTAGGATTAAGTGTGCACCTGGGGGCGATTTACTAATTGTTTTGTGTTTCAGTGAGCAGCAGCAAGGAGACAAAAGAAGGGTGTGGCATGGAAGCTGGGGAGCAAGAGCTGGGCTGAACTGCAAAAGTAAAATAAAGAGCCCTGATGAGTTATCCCAAGCCTCCCATTTCCTCATTTCTTCCCGAACCCATGAAAGTGTTATGGTATTATTCACAATACAATCACTTACACATAAACCTCTCTGATGACTTCCACCAGGGTCTCAGCATATTCATTGACACACCGCTTGTTGTCTTTGGTCAGGAAAGCATCATCGAAATAAATGTGAGACTCAAAAACGACATCATTAAATTGGTTTTTCTTTGGTCGGAACTTGTCCAGCCTGGAAGAAATAGGAGACAGGAAATAGGAAACATTAATTTAAGGATGATCAATGAAGTTGAAGATTCTTTCCACCAATCGAATACCGGAACATTGAGATGATCATCTTCATCATTTCATCTGCAGTCTCATGCCACATGGTTGCACAGAGGTAGATGGTCACCTTCTCCTTTTCCCTATTGCTGAAAATGTAGGAATGTTAATTCCAGATTTTAATATACATCAAAAGGCATTGTCCTTCATTACTCACACACAGACTTAAGTACCTGTTAAGTCTTGGCTGAATCTCGAACTTGGAGTTCAGGAGCATGGACTGGTCAATGAACGCCGCTTCATAAAGATTGCGCACAAACAGGTCCTTTGTCCTGGCAATACGTTCTGTGCTCAAGAACCAGATGTAGAGTGTGCAGAGCACCAGGCCAAGCCACCAGCTCACCAAAGACGATCCAAGCAGACCAAAACCCACCGATGACTCGTTGTCTGCCATGTGGTGACAGAGGTTACGCGTTAAATCACTCAGCAACAGTCTCATGATGCCAAGAGCTGGGCCTTCCACAATAATAAAGGTGCTACAGTAGTCAGCAAATGAGTCAGCTAATGAGGTTCCGTTCTAAAGAAAAGAAGTGCAAAACTACATTTTAACAAAGTTTTTCAAAGAAAAAAATATAGACTAAGTATTTCACATACACTATATACTTAACAGGTTTACCCTCCAAGTGCACATGAATAAAGCATTTATTTAGAAATCTGTTAAGATCTGACAGAAATTAATATCATCTATCTATCTATCTATCTATCTATCTATCTATTTATCTATAGATAGATATTTATCTATAGATAGATAGATAGAATTCCTTATGATAAATGTTTTCATTAGTATAACCTGTGTTTTGATGTTCGGAATGGGAATTCCAACAGCCAGCATGAAGGCACCCAACGTTGCTGGAGATGTGAAGATCATGGGAATGAGGTAGCTGCGGCGCACAGCATGCATTTTGCAGGCAGCCACGACCACATAGCGACACAAAGCTGAAGATAGAACCTGAATAGCGAAGAGGCTCAGAACAAGGGTTTTGGTAAAGCTGGTGACTGAAAGCACTGATGGCCACTCCTTCTCCTTCACATAAGCTCCAAGGACAGTGAAGGTCACAACAATTCGCACCAAGCTAGCCACAATGTTCACAAAGTTTTGGGACCTTTTGATGTCTCGGATTGTGTTCTGGAAAAAGATGATGCGGAAAAGCATTGCATAGTTTTCCCACCAGTTCAAAGAGACCAGGAAAGTGCCTCCTATGGCTAAACCCACAAACAGTCCCATGTTTGGCTTTCTGAGGTAGTTAACAGCAAAGAGGCAAAAACCTGCAATTAGGAGAATGACAGCGGCTAATGAAGTTGCAATAAATCGTCTCCTTCCATGCGCGACCGCGTTTGCCACCACCTGCAGCAGGGCTGACAATATGGCAATGCCATTCAGAAGCATCACATTGGTCAGGATGTCAAATTGGGGCATAGTGATCAGGGTAAGGATGGAAGATCCAACAGCCACCAAAGTTTCCACTAGCAGAATCTGCACACAGATAAAGGAATTTAAATTAAATGGTAATGCATTATACACAGCAATGTGGTACAAGCTCAGCGAATACAATTTTTAAACAATCTTTGTGATACTAAACATTTGACAGTTAATAAGCATTAATCAACAGTAGATTCAAGAAATAGATATCTTGTAATATTTGTATACCGTGTTGATAGTTTTGCAAAGCTGCTTTGAGACAATGTCTATTGTAAAAAGCGCTATAACTGAAAATTGAATTGTACTACTTGAAATTAGAGTTCAATTCCACAAAAATGCAACGTATCTAATTAAAAAGAACTGTGTGGACTTCCGGCTGAGCATGTAAGTGAGAAGGCACGAGTGGAGTGAGCTCCCGAGCATTTTATCTTTTAATTGTACTTTTCAGGCAACCTGAATCTTTTCTAAGACATTTGGTGCGCTCCTTTTCAATTACTCGGTCCACGACTATAACCAGAAAGGAATTATGGCTTCTGAAAGACTACGGAAACCCAAATCTTCACCGAGCACGACGAGTCATGGCGACAAGCTACCGCTGGATTTTGAAAATCTCCGCAACACTTTAATAGCGGAGCTAACATCTACCATCGCAGTACAGGTGAAAGCAGCTATTGACTCCGCTCTGGCCCCAGTTGTTGCGTCGTTTGAGAGTTTTAAATCGGGCATTGAATCACAAGAACGGCGTATTGACGAGCTTGTCCAGCACCTGAACGATTACAGTGACCGCATTGTAGCACTGGAACAGAGGGTGCTGAAGCTAACTTCGGCTAACAAACAACTCACCGAGAAAGTTGAGGATTTAGAGTCCCGCTCGCGGCGCTGCAATCTCCGGGTCATCGGTATTCCGGAACGAGAAGAAGGGAGCGATCCGGTAACATTTATGTCTAAATTTTTCCAGGATGTGCTCGGATCAGAAATCTTTCCGACTGCTCCATTGCTGGATAGAGCGCACCGCATTGGCCCCGTGCCCTCGGAGGAACAGCGAGAGAATCAGAGGTCCAGAGTGATGATTGTGCGGTTTCACTACTTTCACGACAGAGAAAAAGTTGTTCGACGCGGGAATTGGAATCAACTTTTCCATCAGGGCCGTAAGGTCTTCATCTTTCCTGACTTCACCTCTAGCGTCGCTAAGAGGAGAGCGGCCTTCGCTGCGGTGAGAAACAGCTTGCGTGAGAGAAATGTGCGGTCTTCTGTCAGATACCCTGCTCGCCTTCGGATAGACCTCGGTGATGAGACGCTACTGTCCCCAAAAAGCGCAACGATGGTTTAATGAACGGTATCCTCCATCTTAATCTGTCTACATAACAGTTAACTGATTTATTAATACCTGTAATGGGACTGTAAAACTACACGGGTGTGGACAACTAGATTAGTTTCCATGTAAATCTACAGGTTGCCTGTGATACATAATGACTGTGTTTTGGTTTTTTTTTGCTCGGGAGTGACTTCACACAACAAGAATAGGTACGGTTCACAAGTATCGGATGTTCCAGTGTTGTAGGGTTGTGCCTCCATTGTTTGGGAATGGAGAGAAGATAATTGATGGTCGGTGGTGGGGTGGGGGAGGGTGGGGTGATGTGTTGTTGTTGTGGGTTTTTCTCCCTTTTTTTTTTGTTTTGTTTTGTCCCCCCCCCCCCTTTTTTTTCCTTCTTTCTTTTTTTTCTTTTTTCCCCCCTTTCCTTATTGCTATCAACCTCTCTGTACTCCATTCTGTACTAATCTAAATTGATGGAAAATACCCAAAGTTCATTCAGATTTCTAAGTTGGAATGTGAAAGGTCTGAATGGTCCCATTAAAAGATCCAAGGTTTTGACACATTTAAAACTACAAAAACCTGACGTTGCATTTCTTCAGGAAACTCATCTCCGTCTCAGGGATCAAGGCAGACTCCAAGCTCGCTGGACATCACATATGTTCCACTCCAATTTTGATTCCAGGTCCAGGGGAGTTTCTATTTTGATAAGTAAGACTGTGCCCTTTTCTTTTGATAACGTTATTTCTGATGTAAATGGTAGATATGTGATTGTGGAAGGGAAAATTTCCGCAAACGCCAGTAGTTTTGGTGAATGTATATGCCCCGAATTTTGATAGTGCTCCTTATGCTCAGAATTTGTTATCAAAAATTCCTGCTTTGAACACGCATCTCTTGATATTTGGGGGAGATTTAAACTGTGTTATTGACCCGGTTTTGGACAAATCTAGCACTGTTGCAAAGGCTCCCTCTGCAATGGCAAAGGTGTTCTCTGAGTTTATGGTTCAGAATGGTTACATTGATCCGTGGAGGTATTTTAAAATATTCTTTTTTCTCACGTACATAAATCTTTTTCTCGCATTGATTACTTTTTTATTAATAACTCTCTAATTTCTCGGGTTGTAAACTCTGAATATCTACCAATTGTTATTTCAGACCATGCTCCTCTAAGTCTTGACATTCTTCTACCTTCACATCGCGCCTTTCGTCCACCATGGAGGCTTAACTCTCTACTTTTATCCGATTCAGCGTTTTGCAAGTATATTTCTACTTCAATAGATGATTTTCTTCTTATTAACCAAACTGATTCAATCTCTTACTCTTTACTTTGGGAAACTTTAAAGGCCTTCTTAAGGGGACAGATAATCTCTTATTCTGCTCATGCCAATAAGCAACACAAGGATAAGAAAAAAGAGATATCGGATAATATTCGAGCCATTGATGACCAATATGCTCTCAACCCGACCCCTGAGCTGCATAAACAAAGGCTTAATTTGCAGGCGGAGTTCGAGTTGTTATCGACAGGTGAGGCGGAGAGGCTGTTGTTACATACACGTGGCAATTATTATGAATATGGAGATAAGGTCGGTCGGTTGTTGGCTCACCAACTGCGTAGCCGAGTGGCCTCGCGCTCTATCACTCAGATTATGCAGTCCAGTGGTGCATTAACATCGGATCCTGTAGAAATTAATTCAACTTTTAAAAGTTTTTACTCCTCTTTATACACAGCTGTATCTCCTGACAATTCAGGTAACATGGACCATTTTCTTGGAAATATTGATTTTCCCGGAGTTGACCCTCTATTGGCATCTGAGCTTGACAGCCCCATCACCTTAGATGAAGTCACTAACTCAATCAAATCATTGCAATCTAGGAAGTCACCTGGCCCGGACGGGTTTCCTGCCGAATTTTATAAGAAATTTCATGTTGTATTGGCCCCATTACTTCTGGCTGTGTTCGAGGAATCCTTAGAACTAGGGACGCTGCCACAAACATTGAGACAAGCGTCTATTACTCTATTGCTCAAAGATGGGAAGGACCCGACATTATGTAATTCGTACAGACCTATTAGCCTCCTCAATGTTGATGTCAAGATTTTAGCCAAACTTTTGGCCTCTCGTTTGGAGGGGGTTCTCCCTACCATTATTTCAGAGGAGCAAACCGGGTTTATAAAAGGACGGCATTCCTTTTCTAATATTCGTACTCTACTTAGCATTTTGTATTCAAAACAAAACAGCGCCTCATCTGAAGTGGTCATCTCTTTGGATGCAGAAAAGGCATTTGATAGGATCGAATGGGAATATCTTTTTACGGTGCTAAGGAGGTTCGGCTTTGGGGATGGACTGATATCATGGATCCATTTATTATATGTGGAACCGCAGGCTTCCATATATACCAACGATGCTAGGTCTGACTATTTTACTCTGTCACGGGGTACGCGCCAGGGATGTCCTCTGTCTCCCTTACTTTTTGCCATAGCAATTGAGCCTCTCTCGATGGCGCTTAGAACTCTTCCTGTATTTCAGGGTATAATTTGCAAAGGAATTGAACATAAACTAGCCCTATATGCTGACGACTTACTACTTTATGTTACAGATCCGATTGCACCTAGTCCTGAGGTAATACGCATATTAAATGACTTTGGGAAATTTTCCGGGTATAAACTGAACCTGCAGAAGAGCGAATGCTTACCCATAAACCAATCTGGCCAAAAAATAAAACAGACTGAAATACCTTTTCATTTGAAGGACTCTAAATTCAAATATCTCGGAGTTAATGTCACCCGTTCTTATTCTGCGTTAATGGCGGCGAATTTTACACCCTTAATTTCATACATGAAGTCGGCCTTCCAAAGATGGGCAGCTCTACCATTATCCCCTCTTGGTAGAATAAACACAGTAAAAATGAACATTCTTCCAAAATTCCTCTACCTTTTCCAGTCCATCCCTTTGTTTTTACCCAAATCTTTCTTCAAGAATATAGACCAATTAATCTCCTCTTTTGTATGGGCAGGGAAAACTCCCAGGGTTTCCAAATTTTTACTTCAGAGGAGTCGACTAAGTGGTGGCCTCTCCTTGCCCAATTTCATGTATTATTATTGGGCGGCTAATATTCAGAAACTGGTGCTCTGGGTGCAGGCCCCCTCTCTTCCATGGTGCCACTTAGAAGCGAAGTCTTGTACTTCAACCTCCCTCCCTATTATGGTGTTCTCCTCCCTTCCTATAGCCCTTTCACAATACACGGATAATCCAATAGTATGTACCTCTCTAAAAATTTTCTATCAGTTTCGCCGTCATTTTAAATCCATCTCGGCCTCAACCATGGCACCTATATGTAATAGCCACCTCTTTCCCCCCTCCTTTATGGATTCCACGTTCTCTTTGTGGGAAAAGAAGGGTCTGAAATGCTTTGAGGATCTTTTCATTAGTAATGTGTTTGCAAACTTTTTTGAATTGTCCTCGTCATTCAGCCTGCCTCCGTCTCACCTATTCCGTTTCTTTCAAGTTAGGCATTGTGTCTCCTCCCTATTCGCTGGTTTTCCCTCCTTACCTACAAAGTCTGCATGGGAAGAGGTGTTCAAGCTGAATCCTAATAAGGGTGGCATTATTTCACGGGTATATGCAACGATCTGGTCACAGGACGATTCTTACAATATCAAAACCATTGGTGCTTGGGAGGAGGAATTGGGCCTGGAGCTTGAGGATGATTACTGGGGCAGAGCATTAGATAATATACGTACTGCCACGTCTTGTGCTAGACTTAGTTTCATACAGTTTAAAGTGGTCCATAGAGCTCACCTCTCTAGGAGTAAACTGTCTAAAATATATCCCAATGTTCCTGACATGTGTGAAAAATGCAAACTTTCGCCATGTAACCTCAGTCATATGTTTGTACTCTGTCCCAAATTGCAGAACTTTTGGAACTCTTTCTTCGAAACTATGTCCAACGTTCTTAAGATCAAATTAGATGTCTGTCCTTTAATTGCCATCTTTGGTGTTCCATCTCAGCGTCAACCTCTGAACCATAAACGAGCTAGTGTTGTGGCCTTTGCATCGTTACTTGCTCGGCGCAGAATACTGTTGTCTTGGACCTCTCCACAACCCCCCTCTATATCAGTCTGGCTTAAAGATTTAATCTTCTTTTTAAAACTTGAAAAAATCAAGTACAACATCAGAGGCAGGGGTGACTCATTTTTGGGAAAATGGGCACAATTTATTACCTACTTCAATGATGTACGCACCCTGGTGGTGGATTGAGGAGAGGTGGACTGTAATTCCTGATTATCTTACCCGTTTTTTTTGTTGTTGTTGTTTTGGGTTTTTATGTTTATTAGTTTTTTTTGTTTGTTTTGGTTTTTTTTTTGTGTGTGTTTTTTTGTTTTGTTTTGTTTTTTTTCTTTAATTGTTTGTTTATTGTTTTTTTGTTTACCCCTTTCTTTTGGTTTTGGCTGTGGTTGTTTGTTGGGGTTGTTGGGTGGGGTGTTATGTAAAATGTAAATTTTCAATAAAAATTCTGTGATCAAAAAAAAAAAGAACTGTGTGGGTATCTCATGTGATTTGCAGCAGGATCTCCCTGGTAACATAAACCACCTGACAACAGTGGCAGACATTTTGTCATTACCTAAGTTATGGGTGTTTTTTTTTTTTTCCCATTGGTCAGAAACATCTAGGGCCGATTTTTGTACATACATCTTTCAGAATAATAGTCATGACCAGTGGCAAAAATAAAATAAAATTTTTTGCACTTTTTGTATCCAGTTACACTGAGTAACTAAAGATTTTTATTTGCCTCTAACACTAAATAGTTTGGAAGTGGTGCAAATTATAAAAAGAAAAAAGAAAAGAAATTAAGCAAAATTAGCCCACCATATGTCTAACTACATTTGAATGTTTTGAAAGAAATTTAACTCAAAAAAAGACAACAACAAAAAGAACCAATGCAATTTCAAATGGCTTTATACAGTCAGGGCCATAAGTATTTGGACAGTTACACAATTTTTGTAATTTTGCCTCTGTACACAACCACCATGGATTTGAAATGACACAATATAGATATGATTGAAGTGTAGAATTTCAGGTTTAATTCAAGAGTTTTAACAAAAAAATATTGAATGAACTGTTTAGGAATTACAGCCATTTTTACAGAGTCCCTCCATTTTCACCGGACCAAAATTACTTGGATAAACTAACATAATTGTAAATATTAGGAATATTTTTAATACTTGGATGCAAATAATTTGTAGTCAATGACTGCCTGAAATCTGGAACCCATGGAGATCACCAAATGCTGAGTTTCCTCCCTTGAGATGCTTTTTCAAGCGATTGGGTCATTATCCATCTGTACTGTGAAGCGCTGTCCTATCAGTTTTACAGAATTTGAGTGAATCTGAGCAGAAAGTATAGCTCTATATGCTTCAGAATCCATCCTGCTGTATACAGCTCTGATTGTATACATCTCTCTTTTTATTAGTTTATAATTATATTTTACAATTAAATAAATGTCCTTAAAACACACCTTAACTCAAACAAAATAGGTTACTGAGACAAATCTAAATGATTTATCTAGTGAAGGGCTCCACATAAAACCTTCAAGTTTTGCTCTAAAAAGAATATTGTTTTAGGGCAAACATATTCAGTCTGTGGAAAGCTCTACTCTAGTGGGGCATGAATGAATTTCACTGGGAGTGAGGGTGAGGTGGAAAAGACCAAAAAGTAAAGATTATTCATTTTAGAGTGAAATAATTAGCATGTTACAATGCTAAATTTAAAGAGGTTTGTTTTTGTTTGTTCTTTTCTAGAAGTGTACAACTCAAACTTATCCTACATATTTGGATTATGGTTGCCACTTACCCATAGCAAAGTTTGCATCGATGGGGTTTTTGAATCCTTAAAAGTAATTTTCCAAATGCTTTTGATCAGCAGTAAAACACTTGGAGCAATTAGAAGGCACCCAATGAAGAGGCGAGCGTAAGGTTTGGTTTCTATGGTGGTTGATGTTCCACTGCAGAGGTTTATCAATATCAACAGAGATGCCTGTAATGTAGATAAAAACAGAAATAACAAATATATATTTATCATGGTCAAATGCCTAAAAATATATGGCTGCCAACAAGTAAATAGATATTCTTGTTTATTTTAAGGCTTACTTTGCTGAAGAACGCTAGCCCAAACACCAAGATTCCCACAAAAGTACATGTGATGATTTGGATGAAGCTCAGAAACTTGCTTGGTTTTTGCTCATCTTCAATAATGGGTGATTCCCGAGCAGCGTCCCAGGCCTGCCTGGCCCTACAACATATCAGAGTTTAAAATGTTGTGTTTTAAGATGTATTTTACTTTGAGAAAGGGTTGTGTGCATTATTATAATAATACTTTGTGAACAAATAGATAGAAAGCCAGTTTATAAAATATCAGCAGAAGATAAATGAAAATAAAAATAGAAAAAGACAAGAAATAAACCTTAGATCGAACTCTTACCTGCGCATTTTTTCACTCTGATCTTCATGCATACTTGTTGTGACAAAGTGACAAAGTGACACACCAGTGTCAGTCAGATGTACAGAACAGTGGGCGTGACCTAGAACTTGTTTTTGGGGCACCTCCTAAAACTGTCACTGATGATGAATGTTAATAATTATATTCTTTTTGAGTGTCCCCACCAAAGAATTTCAATGATGATTATAGTAAAGAATTGTATGTTAATATAGGATGACTAAGTGTATATTCTCTTTCTGTATAACTATCTTTAATCTGTTTGACAATTTTTCTGAATTATAGCAGGGGGAAGATCTTTTTCTTACAAAGCCCCACAATTATAGAACAGCCTTCCAATCTGTGTTCAATACTCAGACACAGTCTCAGTGTTTAAGTCCAGGCTGAAAATATATTTGTTTAGTCAAGCTTTTTATGAATAGTTTTTTTCTTAGGTAAAGAAGCAGATCTACAGAGCTCAGAGGCATAGAGTGTTGTGGTGAACTGGGATGTTTGGATTCTGTACGCTCAGGTTTGTTGGTGAATGAGTGACTGGCTCTCTTATGTCCCAGGTTGCCCTCATGTCTTTGCTACCTTCTGGCTCTCCCTTTTAGTTATGCTGTCATAGCTAGTCTTGCCGGATTCCCTGAGTAGTTATATCATACACTTTCTGACAAAACGGTCAATCAAAGTAGTGTGTTTGATAATTTATGACCCTCTGTGCTTCCCTGACTGGCAGGTCTGTAGGGGTGGTGAGGGGGGTAACCCTATCGAGTGTATCAGCTGGTCAATCTGGCTCCTTTGTGTCTGGGGGTGTTGTGGAGAGGGGAGGGGAATAGCCCCTCTCCCAACAAAGGTGTTTATGTTAATGAGTTTGGTTTTTGGTGGGGTGAAATATGTCTGAAAAGAAATAATGTTTTTAATATGGGGATGTGTTTGTGTTACTGTGTGGCGTTATTTCGTTTGTGTAAACACACTGTTAGAAAAGCATGATGTTTGAATGTGTACATATATGAGTAGAATATTTGTTTTGTGAAATAAATGAAAACAATTGTTGATTATGTTTTTAGGGATCCCGGTTTACCTTTGAATAAAAAGTTTAGGAGGTAAAGTGTCTTTTTTTAAAAAAAGAATCTGTTTAAAAGAATCGTTTGTATTACATACATTCTAAACACAAACCTTTAGGATGTAAAAATGATTAAAAGAGCTGTTTAAAAAGAATCCGTATTACTAGGCTTCCAAAAACACAAAAACTTTAGGAGGTAAAAATGGTTAAAAGAGCTGTTTAAAAAGAATAGCGCATATTACATGACTTCTAAACAAAGATCCTTACGAGGTAAAAATGTTAAAGTGCTGGTTAAAAGAATCGCCGTAATGTTTCAACTAGGCGATAAGTTTTTCCACAGATGTCTTCCATTCGCTGTGTTAAGCATTAATGAAGTTAGACTGAAACCCCGCCCACACATGTGTTTTCAGACACGCCTCTCTCTCTCCCTCTCTCTCTCTAAACACACCCATACACGTGTTTTCATCGTAGCCAGTACGTTCCCTCAAAATGTCAATCATGGCGGTAGAACTAGAGGGTTAATTTATGGCCTCGTCCATGTCAGGCCTGGGTTTCTCTAGGAGTGCTTAATTTATGGCCCTTTGTTTCTTCCTGACCAAGAGTTTTTTATGACCAGGGGGGTCGTGGTGTGATCCTACAGATTGTTTATGATAATGAGTGTCTGTGGGGGTGTTACTGGGTTTTTAAATAGCTTGTTAAGACATTATGGTTACCAAATCCGGAGATCCTCTCTTAAGACTGCCCACATGCTGTGATGATTAAAAACGAGGTGGCCTGTGTCACAGTCAAACACATATTACGAAGATGTCTCAAGATTCTACATACGCCTGCTACAGCAACACCCCGGAGACAGCGCCGGCTCTGCCTGACGACAACGCGAGAACGCTAGAATCCCTGCCGCAAACATACGACAACAAGTGGTTGGATAATTTCTGCAAGGAATTAGGATATCACAACCTAAGTTTCCTCACAACTCCGTACGGAATCAGCGGCCCTTTAACTGGCGCCTCTGCCTACATCGGTGTTGATGACACAGACGGCTGTATTCGATCTGATGCGTTCAAGATTATAAAAGCGACAGTCGTGGTCCTTCTGGAGCATGTTATCAATAAAAAACTGAAAGATCTCTGTTTGGGTTGCGAAGTGGATCATCCGAGTCAGCTTAGACACTCCTGTCTGTTCGAACTTGACACGTATTTCTTTGACAAATACTTTGAGGAGCTATTGCGTGATCTGCTCAAACCTGGGCTTAAACATTTCATCGCTAAAGCCTTGAGTCGGTTTGGTTTGAGGGTTAATCCCCAGAGAATTCAAGGATCGGTGGATGCCGTTCTACACGAGCTGCGGGACGAAGTGTACATCGTGCAAAGGCTTAACGAGGTAAGAAAGAAACTTGTGGATGTCAGCAGCGAGCAGATCGTCTATGACGCCGTGGACAGCTGGAAGGGGGTCACACCAACCGTTTGAGATGGGGAATGTGTGCAGCGCTACAGGATTAGCAAAGAGTCTGCTTAAACGCCGTATTAGGTGTGAGATGTCCAGTCTGTTGTACAAATGTCTTACGGACTGTGTTTGTGTATCCGTAGCTGTAAACGGATGCGATGTTGACCCAAGACGTCTAACAAATCTCGTGAATCAGATGTGTCTTGTGCGAGGTACGGTGTGTGATTGGACTGCTTTGGTACATGTGTGTATTAACGCATGCGAACCGATTTTGGTTTCTATCACAAAAATACTAGATCTTTTGACTGAATGTGGCAGACGTATTAGAATTGCAGACATTTTATGTATGTGTACATATGTGTATGATGTGTGTGAAATTCTGCTGTCGAGAAATGACCAGACAGATGTCTGTGAAATAATCGACGCATTTATAGCGTATGTGGTTGACAAAAACACTGTGATGTATATAAAATTCCCACACTCCGTCAATGATGATGTATGATAATGTTTATGATCTTTTACTGAAATAAATACCAAGACGTTTAAGACCATCTGTGTTATTCTTTTGTGATTGTTAAAGTGTCCACATGTCAGGAGACATGACAGCAGACCTGAAAAAAGTCTATTACACACCTTCAAATGCGGGGTCTTTGGTGGTAAAATAAATAAATAAATAAATAAATAAATAAATAAATAAAAACCCGTTTAAAAGACGGCGTTTTAAAAGAAACAAGGGTTCGTTTAACAGATAAACAAGTTTCGGATTGGATGCTTACACGTTACACAGAACTGCACCGTTAAAATACAAAAGAAATCGTGTTTTTGTTTATGGTATTGATATGCAGTTTCAGGCAGATCTGGTCGATATGTCTGCATACGCCAAGGAAAACGACAACGTTCATTTTCTGTTGACGTGCATAGACATGTTTAGTAAATATGCATGGACTCGGTTTTTAAAAAATAAATCCGGCGTCGAGGTGTCTAAAGCGTTCCAATCTACACTGGATGAGGGCAGGGTGCCCCGTAAACTACAGACAGATAATGGGAAAGAATTTTTTAATAAACATTTTCAAAGCATGACAAAAAAGTACAACATACAACATTTTGCAACAGCCACTGATTTAAAAGCGTGCATTGTCGAGCGGTTTAATAGGACCTTAAAAGGGCGGATGTGGAGATATTTAACTGCTACAAACAACTCCAAACGCTATATCGATATTCTACAAGACATCACGGACGGATACAATGCCAGCTATCACAGGAGCATTAAGATGAGACCTATTGATGTGTCCAAAGAAAATGAATCTGCCGTGTATAAAAACCTATATGGATCTAAAGACGGCCCCGGCTTAATCCCTAAATTTAAATATAAAGCTGGCGACATTGTTAGAATTTCTAAAGAGGTCCGTTCAGAAAAGGTTATAAAGAAAACTATACGCACGAGTTTTTCACTATAACAGAATGCATATCACACGAACGTCCCGTCTATAGGTTGTGTGATTACGACGGCTATGTCATCGATGGTAATTTTCTTAAGGGGGCTTTTGGTAGGTGGTCACACGGTAATACGCCGAGAAAAAGGGTATTACACGAGATCTTATCCATTATAGCCGTAAACTGGATGGTGTCCATTTTGCCTATTAATAGTAATCAACCAGGATCTGTCTGCGATTTGACACTTCGATGATGCTGTCAAATATGGCATAAACAATTAAGTTGATCGTTCGGGGTAGAGGTTGTCTAAAACGTGCTTCTAGCCTAATGTTCCCAGACTTGATAAGCGACACGTGTTGACTGCAGTCTTCGTCCGGCGTGAGATTAAACGCATAAAGGGTATACCCATGCAGAAAATCCTCCCTATCAATAGCTAGAGGTTGATTTTTAAGATGCTTTCCAGAAGCCAGCGCTAACTGGTAAAATTCACGCACTGCAGAGCCACTTCCATATTCAGGCTGCAGAGGTTTAGCGGGGTGCTGTTGGCCGTCCAGATAAACTGCCAAAAATTCTAGGTCATAGTTTTTAAAGGCGAACGGATTTTTATTATACGAGCCAGTAAACGCGTCATTATCAACCATAGCCAGAACAACGGATTTTGGTGGAGTTCCTAAGAACAAGTTTTCTTTATTACAAACACGTGAGCCTACAGGGATTGAGAAGTTTTTCACACATACCCTGTCGAAGGGGTATTTGGCTGGCGTCGAGAGCAATGCTTGCGCGTGCCCCAATCTCACACCTGGTGATACCGACACTTTTTTCACAAACAGTGAAGCTGACACAATGTTTAGTTTATAGGCCACAGCGTCGCTCCTCATCAAACAGAATTCATCTTTTGCCCTCGTCATGCGAATTTTAATGTCCACGCCGTTAAGCATTAGTTTTTCTTCGAAGAATATGTCACTGTGAATGGGGGCCAGTAGTTCAACAACGTTGCTGGCGTTGGTAAATGCAGCTCGTTTGGTCAAACCTCTATTACCGCCAGTGGGGTCCGTTACGTCCATGTGACCGGCAGTGTCTTTGTAAAAGAGCCCCGCTGAGAATAGCGTTTCAAGTGCGTCTTTACCATAATTATTGAGATGACCATAATCTATGCATCGATAAGGATATGTGTTGGAACTTTGTCATATGAGACGGTCTCCAAGCGACACGTCCACTTGTGAAAATATTGTAGATCCGGCATAGTTAATAAATCCCACGGGGGCTCCGTCTGCTATGTCTGTACCGTCCGCATTAGTGATTTTGAGACGCAAAAAAACAAGGGTGTTGTTTA